>NC_134487.1:40314410-40469410 GCF_040206685.1 Ascaphus truei | reverse complement strand
AGAAATGGGTTTCGCATCCAGTCGGGTGTTAACAACTGAACTTCTATCCCCCAATAAAGACTGTCTGTGTATTATATCCCTAAGGTAAGGATCAGCAAGGGAGTGTGACGAGGAGAAGCATGACACCAAAACTTTTCAAAGCAACACTTGAATTGTTAAAGACATTGAATCGGGCAGAAAAAGGAATCAGATTAAATGGTGAATATTTCAGTCGCCTACTATTTGCTGATGACATTGTTATTTTCTCCACAAGTCAAGAAAAACTCCAACATCAAATCGGAGAACTCGCAAAGCAAGTTAAAAGGTGGACTTCCATGTGAATCTCCACAAGACCAGAGGGATGTTCAACAAATGTGTCAACTGTGCAAAGATCGAACTAGAAGAAGTTGAAGACTGTCTTCCTTGGCCAGAAAGTATCAATAGATGGGAACCTTTTTGAATAAACTCAATAGGGTAATGAAGATGGGATGGAGTGCATTTCAAAAAACAAGACAATTTTGCAAGGGAATTTTGCACTGTCGATTATTTTTGCCTAGAAACGCTGCTACTTGCAGCCTGGGGAACCCATGGTAACTGACGTATATGTGAAGTTACCCGTATTACTTACAGTTTTTTTTAAAGCAGCACCCCAGGTTGCAGTTTTTTTTTTTTTTTTAATTATTTATTTTTAAGTATAAAATTGATGCAGGGGTCTCCGAAGCTGAAGTGCATTCATTTCAACTCTGGGGTTCCCCTGCTTCTCGAAATAGTTACCTCCGTATGAGTTAACGGTATCTCTACAGGTAGCAGCTCAGACAGGGTTTGTTGGGGCTAACATAATGGCGTCTTTAAATGTCTCGCAGGCCAATAGGAAGCTGTGACTTCATCCTTGTGGCTTCCTATTGGCCCGAGTGATGAGGGACATTTAAACATGGAGACACTGGCACTCTCTATGGTGGTAAGTGGCTGAAATGGCTGTCCAAATGGAAGTCGCAATCGCGGATGTGGCAGCTTCCTATTGGTCTGAGATTTGGCAGCCATTTTGTTTTTCCTGGAGGGAGATTTAAACCTTATAATGAAACCAAAAAGCATCTCTTGAACCCAGGGGAACCTCAGTGCTTGAAATAGCACGGTTCTGCTCTGGGGGCCCTCCTGGTTCTAAAACTATATGTATATATAGAAGATTCTCGTTTCCTTGAAAGCTTCTGTAACCTGCATTTTCATTGTAAGTAAAGTAAGGGGTAACTATTTCCACGTGCCAAATGTTGAAGAATCTGTAAAACAGTGGCTTAGATGGCTTAGAAATACTGTTCTTGAGGAGAGATACTGTAGGATAGTGTCGAATATGTAATTTATCATAGCTAGTGCGCTAGGATATTACACAACCCCAGCGCTATACCCAAAGTGACAAATATCTACAAAATATCATTCATACAAGAATAAAATCATAATATCACAATGTGTGAATACGTGAAAATGTGTTGAATGACAACCTCTAATTCGGAAGTCCTGCTGCCTGAAGGTCACCCGGGTTGTCCAGATCCTTTTTTCTTGTCCTTATGAAATATAGCCCTTCTTGGCGCTGGTCTCCGCCGATCCGTGCACAGTGCAGTATGTGAATTGAAAATACAAAAAAGAACAGTGTATAGTATCACACAGTAAAATTAATAATACACTTCAGTACACTGTGTGAATTGACATTTGCTGATTAGAAAGATTCCAAATAATTGGGACACCATATAGGACTTGATTCCCAGTGTTGATGGTAATAATTAGGGAACACCCTTTGTGGAAGTTTATGCTGGAACCTTAACCCCTCAGTTGCATGCTGTGCATACTTGTATAATACAACTGTGTTCCTTCAATTTTATAAAGACTTAGTTAGTGGGTCTTGATAGGAATCAAGTCTCTCTGGGAGATATTAAGTTCCATCAGCTATATAACATAGAAAGAGAAAGCAACATAGCGCAGATCCACAATAAAATTTAATAAAACATATACAAGTTTTCCATTCTTTTGCGCTTTGTCTAATTAGGTTGTAGATCCTTGGGACTCCGTTGTCACAATCCTCACTGGCCCTAGTTACTGTTGGCATCCGCATGTCGCTGGGGCTTGTACCATGGTGCCGGTAGTCACACCGCTTTCTGGTTCTCCCTTGCTCCGCCTTGCGCGATGACGTCAAACGTTCGCGTGATGACGCACGCTGCTTGCCAGCTGACCGTGTCACTTGTCGCTCACTTGCGCTGTCCCGGAGTCAATCCTCCTGCTTGCACGCTGGCTCAGCGGTCTGGACTGACTCCAACAGACAGCACAACCATGTACACAAAGGCAAACTTTGGAAGTGTTCACCCTATGCGTTTCGCAAATCGATGGTTCGCTTCCTCAGGGGTATAATGTCCACAAGGGGGGGGTTGTTCCCTTATGTAGTCTCTTCAATTAAAATTACAATCACAATTACAGACAATTGGGGAATGTTAACCTCTAAGATGCCTTTGCACTTAAACATCCAAGGATAGCACATAGCACTCTCAATGTTAATCATTGATACTATTTGTTCAACATTAGCTAGTGCTCAGTTTACCTTGGGGAAGAACGTGGGGCCGCTGTAACAGTGTGCCCCCCCCCATCTCCCTGTTTTTGCACCCCTGTTTTTCACCACTGGTATACACCATCCAGTATACAAGGGCTATTTCAAGACCGCTCCATATCCTATGCTATGTTGTAAGTGAGGTGGCACTGTTGCTTTGAGCATATAAAAGATTTCTATTATGACATTTCTACCAGGAAATAATATAAATGGGTAAACTTATATTTTTATGCATGTTAGAGAGGCCAACATGTCAATCAAGCACATTGGTGTGAGGGTGTTAATCCCTCAGCTGCTACCAGGCAAAATACATGGAAGAAAAGCTGCAGGACTGTAGATTCTTTGCCACTATATTGTCAGCCTCTCGCAGCATCTGAATGGGCTTCCTGTTGTGGCGATTGGATCCTGCCTCTGTGCAGCTCAACACTGTTTCAAAAGCAATGCATTGTAAGATCCTCCAGCAGCTAAGAGGGTTAGAAAGGTCGTTTGAGAGACCTAAATAATACATCATTATTAGTAGAGGCTTATTTCCTGCAGATCAAATGCTACATTTGTCTTTTAAAGATCTGTGTCTTTTCGTCTGTTTTATTTTTTATAAATTGCTACTAGCCATATCTCATTGAGTTGTCTTTCTTTTGTTGGTCATAGTGTTTCTAAGAGCAGATGTAGCCATATAGCAGGATGTGTTCGGAGATTAAACGTGATGTAGAGCTAAAATGCTTTTAAAATGCACTTTATTTCGATGATAGCTGACAGACATAGATAAAGGTTTCATGGTTTTCACCTGCTTCTGTGGATCAAAAGCAGTGATAAACTCATCCACGGTGTTTGTTGCAGTCTGTAATGTATAATTTGCTTAGAGACTCCTTGGGGCGGCAGGCAAAATATTGAAGGGGCAGCTAAAACTTGGCCAATTATATGGTCTACCAAGATCAGGATAGTTGGAGGCAAGTGGGTATATAAAAGGAAAACGTGGAATTTGTACCCTGTTTTCGTTTATAGCAAAGTTATCTCAATGGGACACTCCAATAATGTCTGCATGTTCGTGTTTATTATTTCACTCACCCAGTGCAAGCACACTTTTATGCACTAACCCTGGGGGTATTCTAGACTCCGACAGGTCAGGTGTTAAGCTGAAGCAGGGACTGATTGAGCCACCTGTCCTGAAGTAGGGACATCCTGAAGACCTGATAGGGGCTTGAGTTAAGAACCCCTGCACTATGTAGATACCCTTTATGCACCAGGCTCCCGCTTGCTGTTTGACGTGGCCTGATCTTATACATTCTTACATATGGTCAATGTTTCGTTGCAGTGGGCGAGTTTCTTTGAACAAAAGAAAGCACCACTTGCATTAGCTGAAGGCTTAAGTGACGGGCTGAACTTGCAAAGAGTAAATACATTAATGTATATAATAATGTACTTAATTTTTTTTGTTTAGTAGGTGAAAGCTGAAGATGTTGTTGAATGAAGCCCAGTGAGATTTTTGAATGCACACACATGGCTTTTGTTCAATGAGCACAATCATATTTTTCTACCATGACAATTGACTGCTGGAGAGACCTGTGACACATTACTCTGACCTTCCAGCATTGTGGTGATTTAATAGCACCCTGGCATACTTTCGTTTTAGTCTACATTTTGTGTGATCAGCCAATAATGGGTATACGGCTATTGTTGTGCATGTGCTATGGAGAACACAGCAGGTGCCATCTTCAAATGTCAGCTGTAATAGATCTGTACATTAGTTCCTTTTCTTAAATGTCATTTAATATAGATTATGTTGTATATGATCTTTCACAACAATTAAATGACATCTGCAAGAGCCACCCACATTTTCTTAAGCTTATAATTAATATTATGTATGTATACTGTTAATGTTAGAACCGTAAAAGGTTTTATAGCCGGCAAATAACCCCGTTTTATACTTGGACTAATACATTTCTTAGCTTTATACAGCCTTTGGTGTTGCCTTATTCCTTTTTGTATGTCTAAAAGGAAAATGGAAAAGTCACTATTGCTGACGTTGTACCTTTTTATCATTTTTAGCATTCCTTATCAAACACAAGGGACGTGTAGTAATTTGGCGTTAATCCCAAATATGAGATTAGAGCATTGGTCTGTTTTTCTTTAGCTCGTTTGCCAGAGCACACCAGTTAATGGTTTGGAAAGTGTCTTCAGCACTAGCACAGGTTCCTGCAATGAATTGTAGCACCAGCAATCCAGCAGCAAAGTAGGTGTGGCAAAATTCTTGCAGTGGGGTGTGGGGTAAAAGCAACAAGATTCCCGTTTAGGTCCCAAAGCTACAGTCTATTTAGCAGAAGGTATCTTATGAAGTATAGACAAAAGTAATAGACAGCACTCACACAAAGTAGATAAATATACACAAAGTGGGGTGCCACGGACTAGAGAGGGCCCAATCCCTCTCAAACACAATTAAGTACTGAAGAAAATCCAGCACACCCTAATAATAGATACAAAGTCACTGGTATATAACCAATTTGAAAATGTAATCAGTGCACAAATAAGTCAAACAACTGACAACGGCACACTAGGAGAACAGATAACATATAGGTAGGGCCATACGTGGGTTGTACAGGAGGATAAGGGATAAAGGAAAATTAGGATGGGACAATGAAGGGAAGGTGAGGTAAATGGTGGAAGGGGAACAAAGAAAACAAAAAAAGTGGGTCACAACGGGGGAGTATAGGGGGGCAACGTTTCAAGACTTGTCCCTTCGTCATGCCCGTTCCCCTCAGTCCCAAGGGGACAAGAGGGTACTTCCCTAGCCCCAGAACCCACAACAACAGAACTGACCCTAAGTAAAAACAATAGAAGACCCTCCACAAATTCTAAGTAATATTCTAATTAAATACACATACAATATCCCTAAACTAATTGGCAAAATAAATCCACAGTTTAACTTTTGTATAGATATATTCAGGGACAAACTACATGCAAACAGCTACAATGTATTAGTGAACTAGCAACAACTGAGAACACCAGAGAACAGCAAAGAGAGGAGGCAAATCAGGAGTATTGCAAACCAGACAGTCCTTAGTTAATAGGACACACGAACCACGAGCCTGCTCCTCACTCTAGAGGGTGTTTGCAGTGAATGTGCAGTTCATGTGGCTTCTTAAGGGAATTCTGACGTCATCTGCTGTGCGCGTTGCTCCGATTAGAGATTATATCATTGGTCTTGTATTTAGCAGAAGGTATCTTATGAAGTGTTGCTGCATGATTTCAGTCTTGGGATTGATGTTTCTCATTAATTTCTCTTACCTCTCCCATCACTTAAAAGTGTCCACTCAAAACTTGCTGCACTTTTTTTTCAGCTTGGCAAATAATCAAATGCAAATTCTAGCCCCAATCAATGCAATAAGGATTTGCAATATATTTTCTAGTAGACATTAGGAAATGTAAAAAAAACAAAAAAAAAAATATTTGCTGCCACAATTGGGGTTCACCAGACTACTTGCGATTGCAATTATCAGGCAGAACACCGAGGTTAATAATCTTTAGGTTAATTGACAGTAGCGAACAGTGAGCGATACATACAAAACAGAACAATAACCCCACAAAACAGGGATTTATGGGGGACTCCTAGCAAGCTAGTCCTGGATGCCACCTTAATTCTGTCAAAGGTTCCCAGTTCCCTAGTTACAAGGGGAGACTGCTCCAGACCTATACAGTCCATGATTCAGTTGCTCTGTCGACACCGCAATCAATCTGAAGCAACTGTGGAGTTCAGAGTTTCCCAACCTTCATTTGGAAACGGGAAGAAACGTGTGCCGACCAATCAGCTGCGTCCCTTTAGCCCCGCTGAAGCAATTCGGATCGAGGGGGGCGCCCACAACGGACCAATCCAGAGAGGGGCTGTAGGCGTAACCTTTATTTGGAGTGCCATGCTGCGCCTGCCATCACCGTTGCCGTAAACCTGCTGTGCTTCACTGCATAAAATGAGACCTTTTTCCGTTGTAATGTGCTTATTTTTATATTGTTGGTAAGCATAACTTCACTGCAGCTATATTGTAAGCAACATCTAATTTTTTAGCTTTTGTCCCTTACCTACAAATCTCATATTGCCTAGCAACTTAATACAGATTTTGAAAGATGCCACCATCTGTCTAAAAATTAATCTGATTCAGTATTGCAAGAAAAATACAGTAGTCCTTTGCATCAAATGTTCATGGTATCAGTTTCACCTCTGTGTCAATATTATTGCCTTCAATATTGAACTAAAAGAAAAATAGGTTTGAGTATTCGTGCTGGCTATGTTTGGCTTATGTGTGGGTAATTTAACAATCATTAATTAAAGGAAATCTCCCCCTCCTTAAAGGTATATTTTTTTTGTTTGTTTTCATCTTACCTGAACCCGGGGAGTCCACCAGAACTTACTGGTGGTTCCACCAGGCAAAATGGTCAGGACTCGCTCCAGCGCCCCCAATATAAGTGGCATAACGTCTTTGGGAGATGATGATGGTGCGGCTTTCCATATTTGTCAATTTCTTGTATCAAAACCGGCACACACAAATTAACAACAATCTCAAGGGACGACCAGTCAGCTCAGGGGAACCCCCTGCTTTCATAAGGACCTGCTGTTTACAAAGAAATTGTAAGCCGATAGGGGCTAAAGTGCCTCTATCTGCTTCATTGTCATGTAGACTACCTAAGACTTATTCATTCTTTTTTGCAGGGCATTCATTTTTTTTATATTACTTCTGCTTGGATGCTGCTTCATGCAAATACCACTCAATGAAAATACATAACCATCCAAGTCTATCACAGTACACCTTCAAACCATGACCTCTTGTCTATTTTGTTCCTCTGCAGAAAAAATACTTTCCTCTCCTGTAGTTTATATGTTCTGTCCCTGCTTTGATTTATTATCATTATCTTAATTTTAATAGTACAGGCAGTCCTCGTTTTACAACGCTTCGCTTTACAGCGAATGGCTTATCCAACGCTATGCAATGTATACCTATATTCATTTTTACAACGCCAAAATGGCTTATTCAACGCTCTTACGACGCTTTGCAACGTTGTGTATGTGTGTGTATATATATAATATTATACTATATAATATTATATTATACTATATAATATATTATTTATTATGTTATATTATATATATAATACAGTATATACACTATATAATTTATGTGTGTTGCATATCTTATTGCCTGCATAAAATATTTTCTGTATTTTAGCATTAAAAATGCCTTCAGGAACGGAACCTTTCATTTAAACAGTGTTCCTATGGGGAAATGTGTTTCGCTTTACAACGTTTCGCTTTACAACGCCATTTTGAGTAACGCATTGTGTCGGATAACCGAGGACTGCCTGTATACAAATTCACATATTTCGGGAATACAAAAATTCAACAGATATCTATGTAGTGCACTTTCCCCAACCCCCTGGGAGATATGGCAGCTACGGTATGTGTGGTGCATTACCTGCAGCTCACAGGAGGCTGGAACCTCCGCTGCTGGGAGCCTGGGGTGTACCTGATCCCCCGGGTGACAGCGCCTCCACCTGCGCGGGATCCTAACAGTGTGGGATAACCCTGTGCAGGACAATGCAAGAAATACACACTGATATGATATAACAGTTTTACTGAACACATGTGACTAATAATGATAAAACAAAGAGTAAATGCTGCACACCACCATATAATAAAGAGTGATACAATTACCGGTGCTCCCATCAATGTACGATCGGCTGCATCCAATCCACGGCATACAAAAAGGAATGAAGATGGGGCACACGGATTTCCAAAATAAAGAATACACAACGTTTCGACCCTAAGGTCTTTGTCAAGTGCAAAAAGTGGCTTAATGAACAGAACACCAATGAATCTTTAAATAACACCCATAATTACCCACAGTGCTTCCTGTTCTAATTGTTCAGCTTAAACACATGTGGAACTGCCTACTCATCATCCATTGACATAATTAAGGCTCCACCTCCCTTCCCTTCATAATTATACATGCAGCAATAAAAGTCATATCATCAATGAGTGACCAAACCCTAATACTCCGTCATTTTAGCTTCTGGCAAGCATTGCATATTATTAACAGTGTTCCCGTATATTCATATTGACCGCAAAAACTTAATCCGGCTAGCATCTATGCTATCGTCGCTCCATTGACATCATCAGTCGATGGCTCCTCCTCCTTGTATCCTGTAACCCTCGGCAACGAAACCACCGTCTGTGGTCTTGCCTCCTGGGTAATGTCGCTCCGTTGATGTCATCAATCAGCGAATCCAACTCCTATTTGTCGCTTAGCAACTGGCAAACAGCCATTGAGTGCCTCTCTTGCTTGTTGTTACTCCGATGTCATCGTGAGATGGTTGCTCCTCCTCATGTTTAACCCCTTAATGGCGGGTTGAGCGTAGCTTGTAACTAATGCCATGTCCAGATAAGCTTGCAATAGGGATGTGATGGTGACTATTTGTTCGAGGTTCATGCATGAAAAAGAGGGGGGAGAAATGTGTAAGCACAACAATAAAACAGAAAAATACCCTAGATATGAAAACCATAGTGATCAGTGTAAATATAAAAATTAAAAATGGAGGTATGATTGTCCTAAGGTAATTTACTAGATATTAAGCAAAAAAGGAGAACAGGAGCAAACAGTAGTAAAAGCATTATCTCTCTTCAATGAAACTATTTAAGGATAAATAATAGTTGAGCCCATATGGGTGAACTGTATTCAATGTATACGTCCAATAAGCCTCTCGTTGTAGCAGTATGGTATCCTTTTCTTTCCCCCTTCTTGCTATCTTAACATGTTCTATACCCATAATTCGCAAAGAAGATGTAGTATGGTTGAAATCTGCGCAATGTTTTATGAGAACAGTGTCCTCTGCATGTAATCCGATTTTGCTCTTATGCTCTATAAAAAGCGTTTTTAACATTCTTGTTCTTTTCCCCACATAACATAGTCCGGAGGGACATTTGATCATATATATGATATTACATGTGGTGCATAAAATGCGATCCTTAATCATATATTTTTTCCCACTACGAGGGTGGTAAAATGTATCCCCCAAGATCAGGCTATTACATACACTGCAATTGTGACATTTGTTTTAGCCAGCTTTGGGTTGTGCCATGAAATGTGGTGTTTTATAGTGCATCGGATTATCTGCCTTTATGAGAACCTCCTTAATGTTCTCTCCCCTTTTGTAAGCAAAACGGGGGAATTCCTTACAAACATTGTTTAGACTCTCATCAGTCTGCAAAATTCTCCAGTGTTTTTTGATGATATTCTTAACAAAACCACTGGCAGTTGTAAATTTGCTCACAAATGTCATCCTAGGTTGTTCTGATGAAATCAATGTTTCTCTTGGTGTAGTGTTGAATGCATCAACAACATCTGCTCTTGTATGCCCACGTTCAACAAACCTCTCTTCAATATCCAATAGAGTTTCTTTTAATTTATAATCTCTATCTATGATACGAGTGGCTCTGATTTTTTGGGAGAATGGTAACATGTGTTTAAGATGTTTGGGGTGAAAGCTAGTACCGTGTAGAGTGGAGTTCCTGTCAGTGGGTTTTCTGTATAAATCAGTGTGTAAAACCCCATTATCAATGGTCAGTAATACATCCAAATAAGAAATTTGGTGATCGCTCCAGCTATTAGTGAAGCGTATGGTAGTATCTAATCCTTCAAGATAATCAAAGAATTTTATCAATTCATCTGAGGTACTGTTCCAAAGAAAAAACAAATCATCTATATATCTGCAATAAAATAGTATGTTATCAAAAAAATTTAGTAGGATAGATATATTTCTCCTCAAAATCACACATATAAAGATTTGCATATGATGGTGCCATACTGCTACCCATCGCATTCCCTGCTGTCTGCAAATAAAAACTATTCTCAAATTGAAAATAATTTTTATAAAGAATAACATGTAGAGGCAGCATTAAATAATCGACTGGTGGGTCAGCTTTGTGTGAAGATGTGAGATTATGACGGATGACATTGAGACCCTCCTCATGTGGAATAACGGTATATAAATTGGAAACATCCATTGTAACCATTATGATTGAAGTTCCTACAATAGGGACTGATCTAACCTTTGTAAGAAAATCAAATATGTCACGAATATATGACCTACTCTTTGTAACCATTGGCTGTAAGAAAGTATCAAGATATATCGATAATGGCTGACTAATGGAACAAGTAGCAGAGATTATGGGTCTCCCAGGGGGATTTAACAAAGCCTTATGGATTTTTGGTAAAAGGTATAATACTGGCCTTCTCGGACTTTTCACAGTGAGAAAATTTACCGTATCCTCATTAATCCAAAGGTTATTCTGTCCCAATTGTAGGATCCCCTTAGACTATGATCCAACACTAAGATATCAAACTTATAAAGTTCTCATAAAACATTGCGCAGATTTCAACCATACTACATCTTCTTTGCGAATTATGGGTATAGAACATGTTAAGATAGCAAGAGAGGGGAAAGAAAAGGATACCATACTGCTACAACGAGAGGCTTATTGGACGTTGTAGAGAGAGAGCGGGGATGGCCCGGTATTAAAGGGGTTGCACCCCATATGGCCACCCCCTGACCTCACCAGGGATGCAAGGGGTTAACTGGACTGCGGTCCAGGAATGTGGCTTACACCTTGTCATGTCAGGAAACTGTATGTTCCCCTGTTCCCATGTTTCATTATAATCTGGTATTTTAATGTTTTAAAGTGCATTTCTGTATCTCCAGTTCTGGAGGTCACAGAGAGTTGATATTTGGCCAATATGTGGATTCACTGTAGGCATTAAAAACTGGCAAATGTCGACCCACTGAGCCCACCAGAATGGAACTTATTAATATGTGTAGATATTAACGTGTATATGTATGGTATTTTGGATCTGTTCTGAAAAATGCAGACTCCATCTGCTGTGCTAATAGGTCATGAAGGGCAGCCGGATGATTGAGCCTAAGCACTGTGATCAAAAGGTAACTGCCCTGATTGTTTACACTAAGTACTAATCAACAGACCAAGTACTAATCACCAAGACTCTGCCACTCTAATTGTTATCTGAGGGCAGAGAATCATCAAACTGGAGTGGTTTGTAAGTGTTATGTCTACACCTACAAACAATGCAGATACTTCATTTGGTAAATTGGTCGTCGCCCCTGATTTAATTATGGGGCTACCCATAGAGTCCCAGTACACATGGGCTAATTAGCTGGGGGGCATGGTTTAATCTGTGTCTCCACGTTAGGGATTGGATACAGATAATTGTTCACCAATAGTCTGTATTCAATGTTAAGAATAGGGTTACACAGGTATATAAACTGTGTCAACCCTACAGTTTTGAGTTGTGCTTCTGATTCCACCTGGAATGTCACCGGATTGCTGGAGAATTGCTAGCTGATACTTCTCCATCCCCCAACCCTAAATAAGTGATACCTTCTTGTCTGTTAATTGTACTATATTGCTGTGTTCACCTTTTTTAAGGAATAAATATATTTTATTATATCTAAGCCTCGTTCAGTTAAACCCAGATATTTGGTGTTCATTATATCTTGTCATAAGCTACCGTGACAAGCTCTATAATTAACTGGTGGCAGCGGCGGGATTGAACTGAACCTATATTACAGTGTTCTGTGGGACTCTGTCATATAGTGGGAACTCGAGAGTAATTGCGAGTTCCTGGGACTAAAGATATTGAACACACAGTAGTGCAACAGTTAACACAAGTTGTAACACCACCTCACTGCTGCGACCGTGAACCATGAGCGAGGCTGAAGGCTCATCCAACATGAGGACCCGAGCTCAGCTGAAGGACAAGTGCCATGAATATGGACTGCCCTATGAGAACCAGGAGGTCGCAGACATGGTTGACGCAATCGGTGACTATGAAGCCCGGCTTGCAGAGTTTCAGGATACGGCTCAGCTTGCCCTTATACAGCCACCCGGAGATCAGGGAAGGAACCCAGTGCCGGGGCGGCGGAATCTCGGGGAGGGAACGAGTGCACCTCCCGGGAGCAGTGCAACAGGAGGGGTACTGGTTGCTGCGGCTACCAGTCCGTTCGCCCCTGAAATGTTGGCACCGATTACTGCGTGGGGTGACTACGAAACATGTAGGATGTAATTGGTCCAAGTGTTTTATTGCTATTCTATCCTTTGTGTGCAATTTGGGCACTTTAGAGACTTTTTCCGCTTTTGCTGTGTACTTTAGAAATCGCCACTGTGACGTCACTTCGCAGCCAGTTCACCCCTGCTTGTGGCTGCACTAAACGGAGAGCTCTGCGAACCATCCAGGTCCTCACTGACCAATCCGGGGACCCTCCCAGTGCGTCTGCAAGCTGCAGATTGCTCGATCTGTCTGGAGCCCAGCTGACCAGAGAGGAGTTTCCCACAGAGACGGTGACCGAATGCAGAGGTGTACCTAGGAAGGAAAAGCATCGCAGCTGCTGTCCCAGACGCCTGCCAAGGGAAACATACTCCTGACTCCTGTATGAGCGGCCGCCGAGTGGTAACTTGTGTGTTTAACACACTCAATGTTTATGTCCTAATACCTTGATGTACGCAGAATGTTTATCCCCTATTTTAATATAAACTTGTTACTTTCATACTTCACTATTTGCGTTGTGCGCTGTTTTTTTGACTCCACACAGGAGGAGCGGCTGCAGTTTATCACTATGGCAGTGAACAGACCCGCTTATTGCCCCCCTGTCCAAACCAACACAGATGAACTCAAACTGGATCAGCACAGTCTCACCAAGTTCGTGGAAGGTACTGATCAGATAGACAGTTTTCTAAAGAACTTTGAGACACAGTGCCGGCGGTACAAAGTGCTTCCCCAGCATAGGGTTGTACGTTTGGACCCCTTACTGTCCGGCTTGGCTAAGCAGACGATGATGGCGCTTCCAGATGAGTATGCTGATGACTATGACCACCTGAAAGAACTGTTACTGTTTCAGTACGGTTTTACCCCTGAAGCCTACCGGGGTAAATTCCGGCAGGAAGAGAGGCAGCCCCAGGAGTCCTATGTTACCTACGTGACCCGCATGGCTTTGTACGGGATACGCTGGGTGGAGGGCTATGAGGCACGGACTTACCAACGCCTGCTGGACCTCATCTTTCAGGAGCAGCTCATGCAGCAGTGCCCGCTGGTGGTGAGGGCTTCGGTGTACGACAATAAGCCCAAGACTTACCAGGAGGCGGCGAGGCTTGCAGACGACTATGTGGCCAGCCGAGCCCTGATGACCGCCAAAGCAGTAGCCAAGGCGGCGGTGACGGCGGCACCAGCCAGAAAGTCTGCCAATACCCCCCCAATGGACTCAGAGGCCGCCTGCGGGCAGCAGTCCATTGAAGGAGGGGGAGCTCCGGCACAAGCGCCGGTGCTACAACTGCAACCGCCCTGGTCACATCAGACCAGATTGCCCGGAACCCCTGCGTTCCAGCGGACCCCATCAGGGGCAACGCACCCCAGCTGCGAAGCCGGTAGCCCGCGTGCGGGTGGCTTCCACCACAGACTCCGGACCGGTCATGGAACCAACGCCCAGCGAGACGTCCCATGCAACGCCTGTCCCGGTTTCATCGGTGCCTACAGCCAGGAGCGGAGGACATGTCAGCGCGGACCTGCAGCAGACGGACGGCCGGAGCAGACATCTCACCCCGGTCACAGTTGGTGACCGGCAAACAGTTGGCTTGCTGGATTCAGGAGCTGCAGTGACCCTGGTCCGACCTGATATGGTCCGGCAAGAGGAATTGATCCCAGGCCCTGGAATACAGATTACTGTGGCCGACGGAGAGCCACGTTTCCTGCAAGTGGCCAGAATCTTTTTGGATTGGGGGAGGGCCAGGGTGTGCGGGAGGTGGGGGTTTTACCCGGTTTGGATGCCGATGTTCTTCTTGGCAACGATCTGGGACCGATGACCTGCACCTATGACCGAGTGCCCAAACCCGTTGCAGTGGCGGCGGTTACCCGGAGCCAGACAGCGGCAATGGCGGCGGCGCCAGTCCCCCAGCCTTTGGGACCAACATTAGCGGAGGGCGCAGAGGAGCCCGGGGAGGTAAGCCAGGATCAGTTGCAACCACAGACTGACTTACTGTTTCCCATCACCCTTCCCCATTCTCTGGACAATGACATGACTGGGGGGTGGCCAGAATTAGGAGCCCAGTTTAGGGAGGCAGTGAAGACAGACCCTACCCTGGCCGGAGTGAGACTTCGGGCGTCCGAATCTCAGGCAGGGAAGGCACTGAGCACTGCCTATGGTATAAGGGACTCCTGTATAGAGAAGAAGGGAACCCAGGGATAGAGGAGGGATTGACCGGTAAGCGACAGCTAGTAGTGCCCCAGGGGTACCGACAGCAACTGTTACGGGTAGCTCACTCTATTCCGTTAGCGGGATATCAGGGGATCAACAGAACGCGAGCCCGGTTATTACAGCGTTACTACTGGCCGGGGGCATCTCGAGATGTAGGCACTTTCTGCCGCTCTTGTGATGCCTGCCAGCGAGTGGGTAAGGCGGGCGACTGTGTGAAGGCACCCCTGAAACCCCTACCGATAATAGGGGAACCCTTCCAGAAAGTAGCGATGGATCTTCTAGGACCCCTTATGATTCCTAGCAGGTCAGGGAAGCGCTACATCCTCACGGTGGTGGATTTTGCCACCCGGTACCCTGAGGCAGTAGCGCTTGGCACCATAGATGCCAAGACAGTGCCAGCAGCTTTGCTGAACATTTTTTCTAGGGTAGGTTTCCCTAGTGAGGTCCTAACCGATCAGGGGTCGCAGTTCATGAGTGAACTGTTACATTGTCTCTGGGATGCATGCGGTGTACAGCACCGGTGCACTACCCCTTACCATCCCCAGACAAACGGATTATGTGAGAGGTTTAACGGTACCCTGAAGCAGATGCTTCGGACCTTTATCGAGGCGGAGGGGAAAGACTGGGAGATTCATTTACAGCAATTGCTGTTTGCCTACCGAGAGGTACCGCAGGAATCTACAGGCTTCTCCCCCTTCGAGCTACTATATGTCCGCAGGGTACGTGGACCTCTGGACCTATTCTGTGAGGGATGGGAAGGGGAGGCTACTGCTACTGATGCTTCAGTGATCCAGTATGTAGTAGATCTCCGAGACCGGTTAGTGATGCTCATGGGGGTGGCCCAGGACCACCTCAGGGCCGCTCAGACCAGACAAAAGCAATAGTATGACCGGAATGCCCGTAGCAGGGAATTCATCCCAGGACAGCAGGTGCTTGTTCTCAAACCCACTTGGGAGAACAAGTTGATGGCTGCCTGGTCGGGACCGTACCCGGTCATCCGAAAGGTGAATGAGTACAACTATGTTGTACAGGTAGTGCCTGAGAGGCAAAAGACATATCATGTTAATATGTTGAAAGAATACAGAGCACCGAGTATGGGAGCAGTGATGGCCATTTGTAGCACACTGCTGGAGGATCCGGCAAGCAATGCTCTGCCTGATCTCCTAGGGGAGGCTAGGCAGGGAAACACTGTGGAGCAGGTAGAGATAGGGGCACAGTTGAGTGCCAGGCAGCAGGTAGAAGCCAGGGACATGCTAGCTAAGTTTAGGGCCCTCTTCACTGACATGCCAGGGACCACATATCTCACAAAACACCCAGTGCACATGGGATCTGCAGCCTCTGCATAAGCACGCTTATAGAGTGTCAGCAGAGGTCAAGACCAGTATGGAAAGGGAGATAGAGGAGATGCTGACCCTAGGGGTAATTACTCCATCCCAGAGTCGTTGGGCAATCCGGTAGTTCTAGTCCCTAAGAAGGACAAGACAACCCGGTTTTGTGTAGACTACCGCTTGCTCAACGCTGGGACGGTGTCAGATGCCTACCCCATGCCCCGCATGGATGAGTTGCTGGATGAACTCGCGGGGGCAAGGTATCTGACCACTATGGATTTGAGCAAAGGCTATTGGCAAATCCCACTGACCTTGGAGGCTAGGGAGAAGTCAGCGTTCATCACTCCAAGTGGCCTCTAGGAGTTTTTGGTGATGCCATTTGGGATGAATAATGCCCCGGCTACCTTCCAACGCCTGGTCAATAGGTTACTGGAAGGGATGCAGAGCTATGCCAGGGCTTACTTAGATGACATTGCTGTTTTTAGTAATCCCTGGGACTCCCACTTAGGACATGTAGCTGCGGTGCTGGATAGGATCAGGGAGGCTGAGCTTACCTTGAAACCCACTAAGTGTATGGTAGGGATGGCAGAGGTCCTGTACTTAGGGCACAGGGTGGGTGGAGGGCACCTCAAACCAGAGCCAGCTAAGGTAGAAGCCATAGTTCAGTGGCCTGTTGCAAAAACCAAGAAACAGGTCATGGCATTTTTGGGGACCGCAGGGTACTATAGGAAGTTTGTCCCACAGTACAGCGCCGTGGCCAAACCCCTGACTGATTTGACAAAAAAGCAACTGCTTGTGCTTATCACCTGGACTCCTGCCTGTGAAACTGCTTTCCAGGCACTGAAAACTGCGCTTGCTGGGGCCCCCATACTTGCTGCCCCGGACTATACCAAACATTTCCTTATACAGACTGATGCCTCGGACTATGGCATTGGGGCTGTGTTGAGCCAAGTGGGGGACGACGGTAGAGAGCACACTGTTGTGTACCTCAGCCGAAAACTACTCCCCAGAGAGGTGGCCTATGCTAGCATTGAGAAAGAGTGCTTGGCCATTGTGTGGGAACTCAAAAAACTCCAGCCCTATGTTTATGGAAGGGCTTTCACGGTCCTCACAGACCACAACCCCCTGAGTTGGCTGCAGAGGGCATCAGGGGAGAATGCCAAGTTGCTATGGTGGAGCTTGGCCTTGCAAGAGTTTGAGTTTACTATTCAGCACAAAAAGGGTAGTGAAAACAGCAATGCTGATGGACTTTCACGTCAGGACTATCCCTCTGAGATAAGGGTGCCAGCAGTGCCCCACTCCCCGTTAGGGCCAGTGGGCCACAGGTCACCCATTAAGAAGGGGAGGTGTAGAGGGAGAGGGGGGATGGCCCGGTATTAAAGGGGTTGCACCCCATATGGCCACCCCCTGACCTCACCAGGGAGGCAAGGGGTTAGCTGGACTGCGGTCCAGGAATGTGGCTTACACCTTGTCATGTCAGGAAACTGTATGTTCCCCTGTTTCATTATAATCCTGTATTTTAATGTTTTAAAGTGCATTTCTGTATCTCCAGTTCTGGAGGTCACAGAGAGTTGATATTTGGCCAATATGTGGAGTCACTGTAGGCATTAAAAACTGGCAAATGTCGACCCACTGAGCCCACCAGAATGGAACTTATTAATATGTGTAGATATTAAAGTGTATATGTATGGTATTTTGGATCTGTTCTGAAAAATGCAGCCTCCATCTGCTATGCTAATAGGTCATGAAGGGCAGCCGGATGATTGAGCCTAAGCACTGTGATCAAAAGGTAACTGCCCTGATTGTTTACACTAAGTACTAATCAAGAGACCAAGTACTAATCAACAAGACTCTGCCACTCTAATTGTTACCTGAGGGCAGAGAATCATCAAACTGGAGTGGTTTGTAAGTGTTATGTCTACACCTACAAACAATGCAGATACTTCATTTGGTAGATTGGTCGTCACCCCTGATTTAATTATGAGGCTACCCATAGAGTCCCAGTACACATGGGCTAATTAGCTGGGGGGCATGGTTTAATCTGTGTCTCCAAGTTAGGGATTGGATACAGATAATTGTTCACCAATAGTCTGTATTCAATGTTAAGAATAGGGTTACACAGGTATATAAACTGTGTCAACCCTACAGTTTTGAGTTGTGCTTCTGATTCCACCTGGAATGTCACCGGATTGCTGGAGAATTGCTAGCTGATACTTCTCCATCCCCCAACCCTAAGTAAGTGTTACCTTCTTGTCTGTTAATTGTACTATATTGCTGTGTTCACCTTTTTTAAGGAATAAATATATTTTATTATATCTAAGCCTCGTTCAGTTCAACCCAGATATTTGGTGTTCATTATATCTTGTCATAAGCTACCGTGACAAGCTCTATGGGTATAGAACATGTTAAGATAGCAAGAGAGGGGAAAGAAAAGGATACCATACTGCTACAACGAGAGGCTTATTGGACGTTGGAACGATTATTTATCCTTAAATAGTTTCATTGAAGAGAGATAATGCTTTTACTACTGTTTGCTCCTGTTCTCCTTTTATGCTTAATATCTAGTAAATTACCTTTGGACAATCATACCTCCATTTTTAATTTTTATATTTACACTGATCACTATGGTTTTCATATCTGGGGTATTTTTCTGTTTTATTGTTGTGCTTACACATTTCTCCCCCCTTTTTTTCATGCATGAACCTCGAACAAATAGTCACCATCACATCCCTATTGCAAGCTTATCTGGACATGACATTAGTTACAAGCTACGCTCAACCCACCATTAAGGGGTTAAACATGAGGAGGAGCAACCATCTCACGATGACATCGGAGCAACAACAAGCAAGAGAGGCACTCAATGGCTGTTTGCCAGTTGCTAAGTGACAAGGAGGAGTTGGATTCGCCGATTGATGACATCAACGGAGCGACATTACCCAGGAGGCAATACCACGGACGGTCCAATTAGGTGTTAGTCCTGGATATCCAGATGGATTAGTTCAAGTCCCAATGATGGCAGCTTATGCAATCTTGTAATCAAGGGGTGACCAGATGTAACTTTATCCGTGTAGTATGAAACATGGAATGAAAAGAACATATTTGGCATGTTCACATATCTGCACCACAAAGACGTTTAGATCTAATGTCACTCATAATATTTACCCTATCAGGTCATTTATTAACTGCCACACAATATATGTGATATATTTACTCCAATGCCCTTGTGGCTTACAATATGTTGGGCGAACAAGTAGAACGTTCCAACGGAGAATATATGAACATATATAAAACATTAAAAAGGGATTAGTTACCCATAGTGTGTCCCATCACTTCCTCACACATCATAACAAAAACCCTAAGGGGTTAATCTGTCAGGCCATTGAGACCATTCAAGCCAGTACAAGAGGTGGGAATAGGCTGCAGAGATGCAGTATGCGTGAGGCATTCAGGGTCTAAATTACAGACACTCTCTCCGAGAGGTCTTAACATTGACTTTGAGTTAGGAGCTTTTTTATAAATTTTTGACATCATTGCGTCAAGGTACATGCAAGCATTTATTCTGATACCATTATGTATGTATTATATGTTTCATGGTTGTTTTATGTTTAGTCATGTGTAGATAATTGTTGTGTATTGTTTATTGTTCCTTGTTTATATGCAAAGCTGTTCATATGTCAGTGTTCTTTACACCAAGTGTCAAGTAGGTATTGCTTTAAGAAATGTCTTTATTGACTGGCCAATCAAATCAGTTGTATACGGATATATACCAGGGCACCACGGACATGACTCATTCCCCTGAGGAAGTGTGCGCAAGCGCATGAAACGCATAGGTTTTTTTTTTCACTTTGTTGGACGATTTGATGTGAAGAGAGCTGAGTGCTGATCCCCTGGAGCAGAATTAGGAAGAATTTCCGCTCGAGAATCCCACCGAGAGTCCCGCCTACCTGTAACGGAGTGTCCGGTATCCGGTGACGTCACTTCCGGTCTCGAGGAGCACGGTGTATGGAGGAACGTTGCGGTCATCTCCACTTCTCAGCCCAGGGAGGACAGATTACATCCGCCTATATATATATATATATATTTATTATTATTATTATTATTTTTTAAGCACCCTTGACCCAGAACCTTGCATTTGTCCATCACTTCCTGTAAATGCAATCCATCTGTGGATTAATTCTTCTCTCTTTGGCACATTTTCATAGTATACTTCCCATCTAAACATAGCTATTGCTCTATTCCTTTGTGTTGTCAGTCGGGAAATGGAGGGGGAGCTGGAGCTAATCCAACAGTCCATAATACACTTTTTTGCCAAAAGAAGAATGAGATCTATCAAGGTTTTGACTAGTAAACCAGGGGGTTTACTTATCTTCCTGTTTAATAGTCTGCTCAGTAGTTGGGTGATTTTATTACAGAAATATCTGATTTTGTCAGTCCCATATAAAATGCAAAAAATTGTCATCAACGCATCCACATTTAGAACAGTTGCTGGAAATATCTTGTCTAAAATTTTTTTTTTAATTGTGCTGGTCTAATATAGGCTCTGTTGATAATCTTAAATTGCAAATGTACTGCTGGAGTTGCTCTCCTCAGCCTATTAAATCAGGGGAACACAATCTTTTCCCCCTGTGCCCCCCTGCCAGCTGTCCCCCTCTCCTAGTGCCCCCCCTGCTTACCTTGACTCAGACGTCCTGGTGTCATGTCACGTTGCCAAGGCAATGCGAAGTCACATGACCACGTCACTTTGCCATGGCGACGCGTCACCAGGAGCCGTCTGAATCAAGGTAAGGATAAGTTTACAGAGGCCCTGCAGCTCCACCTGCATTAATTTAAATGCCTCCGGGAAGGTGCAGGGCATCTCTAAACCGCGCGCCCCCCGCAGCGAATCTCGCGACCCCCCACTTTGCGTACCGCTGTATTAAATGACTGAAAAATTAGATTCCAGTCTGGGTAATTTCTCTTCCAATTGGCTATGAGGCTCCCCAAATTCTCAGATCTCCTGAACTTGCGAGGGGTTTATATGTGTGTCGAATTTAAAATTTAAATAAAGGATCTGGTTTTTAAAAAGTCTATACATCCATATTCAAAAATCTTAGGTTTGTTCTCTGATAATAGAAAATATATAGTGTTTAAGTTGCATACGTATATGTCAAAAAAATTACCTCCAGGAATATTTAAGTACCTGTGCTTCCTGAAAGGAAAGCACTGAGTCCCTCTCTATACTACTGTATATAATTTATACAGTTTACATAACCCCATAGATTCCCATTCTCTAAAAACTACAGATTCATTGCCCACCTGAAAATCTGGATTTCCTACTAATGGCAAGTATTTTATCAGTGCTTTGGGTTCCTTTAAAAGGCTCAGGAGTTTCTTGCAGGCTCTCCTTGTGTTTGCGAACAATATATTGTTTCTTACTGCTACACTTTGATCTCAAATTTGTGTAAGGGCTTATAAGGCAATTGGAGCCGCAATATCTATCTATAACAGGGAGCATCAAAACGTGCGTGTTCGTTAGCCATTCTCTTGCTTTTTTGAACAGACATATATAATTAAACTTTTTTGTCTGGGAGGGAACAACCTCCTGTATCGTTATGTAATTTCAGTTTTGCCAGACTAATTCTATGTTTCTTACCTCCCCAAATAAAATGTGATATCTCTCTATTGAGTCGTTGTGAATCTTTTATTTAGTAATAGTGGTAATATCATTAATAAATAGTACATTCTTGGAATACCTGTCATTTTTAAAAGACCTATACGCCCAATGTTTTTCAAATACTGAGATTTTTGCATAACTTGGCTATACCAGCACTAATATTAAAATCATACAATTTTTTTTTAGATTTTACGGGATCAAGATTCCCAGGTATTTTATACTGCTAGTTGCTATTACAAAAGGGCATTTTTCTTGCCATACCAGTATTTTGTTTAATCCTATGTTCAGGACTTCTGATTTTGTAATATTTATTTTGAGCCTGAAAATGAACCAAAAATATCTAAAGCCTCCAGAATTTTGGGTCTGTTAATGAACAATAAAGTGTCATCCGCGTTCATGGCGATCTTAATCTCAGTCTTCCCTCTCCTAATCCCTTCAAATGTTTGAAAATTCCTCAAATATATAGCAAGGGTTCCAGGGTGATAGCAAACAGTAGAGGAGATAGTGGGCAACCCTGTCTAGTCCCTCTTTTTAAATTGAATATTTGTGAAGGGAAGGTGCCCGCAAAAACCCAACTCTTGGGTTAGTGTAAATCCCTTTAATAGCATTCTCAAATTCACAAACAATCCCAAAGTTCTGTAACGCAGTATATAAATGACCCCACAGTACCATATCAAAGGACTTCTCAGCTTCCAAACTGAGAAGGCATAGGGACACTTTAGTCATGTTATTTTGTACCTGCCAACACTTTCCTAATATTTGCAATCTAGGGTTTCTGCCCCCTATGAACCCAGTTTGGTCTGGGGATATTACAGATGGTAGATGGACCTTTAATCTTTCAGCCAGAACTTTTGCATATAATTTATAATCTATGTTTAGTAACGGAATTGGTCTATATGAGTCAACATCATCTGTGCTTCTGCCCGCTTTATGAATTACATTGATATCTGCCTGCATAAAGCTACTAGGGCATTTGTTACCATTTAATAAATGGTTAAAGGGTCTACCACATTCTCACCCAGTGTCATATAGAATTCAGCACCAAAACCATCTGGCCCTGGAGCTTTTAAACATTTTAAGGCATTGATTGCCTTTTGAACCTTAGTTTCCTGGATTGGATTATTGAAATCTGCTCGTGCTTGATGTGAGATTTTTGGGGATAAGATTTTACTCCAAAAGTCTCCTTTTTTTGGGAGGAAATACTTTTTGGGGAATAAAGTCTAAAGAATAAAAAGTCTCATTGTTTGGCTATATCCTCCGGTGAGGTGAAAACTTTCCCTGGGTTTCTATTTCTTATTGAACTTATGAGGTTCAGAAGTCTGGAGCCTCTAACTAGGTTGGCCAGGAGTCTTCCAGATTTATTGCCATATTTATACAGTTTAAAGGTAAAATAACTGAGGTTGGCTTCTTCTCTTTCCAGGACTATTAATTCAAATGCCTCCTTTTTTAATATAAATGTTTGTTTATGGGTAGGTGAGGGATTTGTTTTGTATTCATCGTATGCTTTAGTTAGATTTTCATTTGCTAGTATAAATGTCTTGTTAAGCGTTCTATTGTGTCTTATGGAGATGCCAATGATTTCACCCCTCATCACCGCTTTGCCTGCTCCCCAAAACAAGGCTGGGTTATCTATTTGTTGTTTATTGTTGTCAGCATAGACCTTCCATTTTTCCACTAGAAAATCCCAAAAATATGGTCTATTGGTTAGTATACTTGAGAATCTTCATACCCTCTGCATTGTCACCTTCTTCCCTACTTCGAGGTCTATCCATATCGGGCATGATCTGATAGTACTTCATTCTCAATGTATGTGGACTTGACCCTTGGAAGCAAGTTAACCCCCACCATCAAATAATATGTATGTGAGAAAGAATCATGTGTACCTGAAAAATATGAGTATTCCCCATCTAGGGGATGAAGAGTCCTCCAAGCATTTCTTAATATATGTCAAATCAATTGGTAAGTATGGTTTCTTTATTTTTATCTTTTGCCCTTTCCCAAGTGTGGAGGATCTATCCATTATCCAATTGTCTGTTACATTGAAATCCCCTCCTAAAATAATGTGCGAGTTCTTTTCCATCCCCACTTTATTTATGATATCCAGAAAAAAACTCTTTAGAGTAGATCAGTGATTTCCAACCTTTTTTGTTTGGAGGAACCCTTGAAGTATTTCGAAAAATCTCGGGGAACCCCTATCTGGCTGACACATATTAGGTTTAACAGGGGTCAGTCACAACATTTCACACCACACGAGCCACCTCTATTTCTCACCCTCTTCCCATGTATTTCTCTCCCATCCATTTCACTAACTCTCCTCCCCTCCCACCTCGCATGTATTTATCCCTTGCGTCTCACTCCCCTCTTTTCCTCACTCGCTCCCTCCTGTCCCCCTCTCTTCTCTCACTCGCCCCTACCTTCCGTCAATTACCCCACTCTCTCTCAATCCACCCTACAAAATACATACCAAAAAACACCACCCCCATGGGGGGGAGGGGTCTGTGGTCCATAGGAGGAACCCTTAAGACTGCTTCAAGTAGCCCCTAGGTTCCTCGGAACCCTGGTTGGGAATCACTGGAGTAGACATTGGGGGCATAGATATTACATAGCAATATTGGGCTGTTCTCTAGGACAACATTAACCAGCAGAAATCTACCTTCATGGTCGAGTGTACTGTTCAATATCTTCAGGTCTAAAATTTTCTTTAAAAAAATGGTTGCCATCAGAAAATTTAGAGAAAAAAAGGAGGAGGACTAAAATTTTCTTTAAAAAAATGGTTGCCATCAGAAAATTTAGAGAAAAAAAGGGGGAGGACCCCCAAGCTGATGCTGCAAATACTGCGGTGTCCAATGTATAATGTACAGGTAAGATATCAAGAACTGGTATGCATAAATGATAAGCAGGTGTCCCCTAAGTAGTAGCCGATGGTGTGTGTGAAGTCGGTGTAGCCACCACCTCACCTGAACTCTGTCGGGGTTAGCTCTCAAGCCGGCTCGTTGGTTCACTCCCCCGGGTAGACGGAGCTCAGAGGGAGCTTCCCCTCCTCCCTCGGACTGCGGGGATGGCCACCCGGAATGCAAAAGACCAGCTGATGATAATGGAGACCTGTGTGCACAGAGCCTCCAGCCGTCTCACCGGGTCCCTTCCGATCCTCCCGCGATGCTACTGCCGAGATCTGTACAGGGGGTGGCGGCTGATGGGGAACGGGCAGGTGATCCACACCTCCACGATGGTCGTCTCCGTCAGCTGCCTTCCTCTCCTGGTGTACAGGTAAGTGGTTGGAGCGCCGAACTCACACTGGCTAGACAGGATCCACTAGGCAGCTCTGGAGAAAATCCTCATGCTGGAACAGCTACTCTGCGTCTGCATGCACCGGATAAGCGTGCTTCAATACCGGTAGATAATGCAAGATAAGTAGGGGTAGAAGGTAGAGCACTGCCAAAAAATAACTATTTATTAGGCATATTAGCCAAATGGACACACAAACTAAAAACTCTGACGCGTTTCCCGCCGTGGAGTTTTTAGTTTGTATGTCCCTTTGGCTAATATGCCTAATAAATAGTTATTTATTGGCAGTGCTCTACCTTCTACCACTACTTATCTTGCATTATTTAAATAACATAGAAAAAGCTGATTGTGTTGGGCCTGGTGGTGCCCCTCTAACTTGATTTAAATTTTTTTTTGCTAACAGTGTATAAAGCAAATAATATTACTATATCAACCTACATCTACACAAGGTGAGTTATACAAAGGAAGAATAAAGATTAAGGCGTTCTCAGATATTAAAATGACCATCGATTGATATGATCATATCTCTCTGAGCCAAGTATATATAATAGTTCAGCTCGGAGATCGTGGTCTCTTCCATTGGACCATCCTCTTCTGACTGACATTTCTAGAGTCATGGGGGTTTACCAATATTCTCCATACTTGTCCTGCTCAGGAAAGCTTCTGCCTCTTTGGGAGTGTCAAATATTTCCACCCCTTCTTTGGAGAAAAGCTTTAACTTCGATGGATAGGCCAGGGTAAATCTACGACCTTGCTTGAACAAATCCAAGGAAATTAACTCTTTCCTCTTTCTGGAAAGCTCAGCAGAGAAATCTTGGAAAATGTAAACCGTGGTGTCCTGTATTCACAACTGTTCGTTTTTCCTGTAGTGGTGTAGGACTTCCTCCTTATCCGTGTAGTTGGTGAACTTTGCAATTGTCTTCCGCTGTCTTTTCTCCTCTGGATCCCTCGGAGGCCCGATTCTGTGTACTCTGTCCAACGCAAGCGGAAGGTCTTGCACATTCAGTCCTAAGTGTTTAAGAAATTCTTCTGCTACGATGGCAAATAGCTTGTTCTGCAGGATACTCTCAGGTATTCCCACAAACCTCAGATTGCATCTTCTAGATCTGTTTTTGAGATCGTTCACCTTTGCTCCAAGCAGCTCTTTGGACTGAGTGAATTCTTCCGCTCTGCTGAGAGTTGTATTTTGACATCTTCAATAGAGTTTTGTATTTTCTCTAATTTCTGGTCAATCGGGTAGATAGCTTTCCTGATGATTTTGATGAGGTTCCCCTCTGACATGGATTCAAGCTGAACGCCAGATTCAGATGGACTGCTGCTTGAGTTTTCAGCTGCCATGTTCGCTATTTTTTTTTTGTGTGTGCGTTTTTCAGGTTTGCTGGATTTAAATGTACCTTTTTTCATCTCTGAAGATATTTGCAGGAGGAATTTATCCATTTATCTGTAGAATGTCCAGTCTTAGAGGAGGCAGTTTAATACATCTTTGGACATATGCACACACCTGTATAGACATATACATCCATCCACATATACTTGTATATATTTATTCTTCCCTTTCAAAATAGATTGACAGGTCACCAATAGCGATTAGATGCAGTAGGTTTAATTTTTAATTTTCCATCTTGCTTCAGTATAGTATTCCTTGGTTTCCCCAGGCCTGCACCTTTCACATGCATTTACATGCTAGCATTAACATTGACAGTCCAGCACATATTCCTTGCTCATATCTTCAGGTGTAACTCCTGTCATTTTAAAGCTTACCCCCAAAAAGTTCCAAATTTGCTTGGGGACCTTGTTTTGCTATCACTGGGGGGGGGGGGGTCCCTCACTCCCCAGGGGTTGGAGGCTTACCAGTGTAACGTGGGGGGTCTCCCATCCTGCAGCGCACTGAGCCCTCTGGAGATCACTCCTTCTTTCCCCTGCAGCACTCGCATGCAGAGTGAGACTCCTGCCAGCTCTCCCCTGCCAGCACGCACACCGAAGGGACTTTCCCCGCAGCCAAACCAGCTGAGCACCGCCCCTAAACAATAGTTGAGATGCTGGTACAAATAAAAATACTTGAGCAAAAACATTTGTATGACGTAAGTACAGAGTGCAGAGCAGATACCAAAGCAAGGAGCTGGGCACACAATGATAAAATGAAGTCGTTGAGCTCCTCTTTCATTCCTGACATCAGAGGGATGGTCACAATCATGCGATCACTACACTTGTGATTACATGGGTTTAGTTCCAGAGTGTCCGTGGGATTTAAATGCAGAGATTATGGCACTGAAATGGTTAATGTATCTTTAAGGCTGCACCACAACAACAACAACAATGTATGTCATGAGTAAAACGTGGTCAATATCATACTCTGCTTTTTTGTACACTTGCACTTTCCAATGATGGTCTATAAAAAGGGTTTTGGCTGGAAATTGCTCCCAGGGGCTGCTCTAACTAGAATTTTTCAGCACATTGACGTGTCACATGTCAAACAATGAGTGCACATTGCACTGTATGCTTATGTATCTTCCAGTTCCCCCTTCACCCCCATAATTCAGGAACGGCTTCTGTGCTCCGAGAAGAGTACATTTTACCCTTTTATTTTATGCTCCCTGTATTTATTTATTTTTCAGTTTCACTGCTCACCATCTGTTAACTTATCCGTGACTCAGCATTCAAACACAACAATAAAAAAAAACCCTGCTTCCCACAGCAATACAGAGTGTTCCTTTTTGCACTGTGATTTTAAGTGCATACAACCGCTTTTTCACGTGCCTTGAGTTCACTGGAGAATCTTGTGATAAGAATAAGTAGTGTATGTGTTTATTAAACCGTGATGAAATCTTAGACTATTTTAAATAGGAAAAATGCTTCAACTATACAAAATAGACCTTGTGAGAAGCGAGTCCCTGTCCAAATAGGTTGCATTCGAAGGACTCCGACATTAAAATCGTTTTATACAGTGATTACCATACCTGGTTTGTTGGGGCTGGAAGGGGGAAGTTGTCCCAGGGTCGGTGGTTAGACCTACCGGAAGGGTTAATCCAGTCATTACCTTAGCGGCTACTACCTTTAAGATAATTAGGTTTGAAATATGTGAAAAACCTAAGGGGTTTACAAACTTTTTCTCGTCACTGTTTATAGCACCAATAGTATACTGTGCACTTTACAAAAGAGACAATGCAGGGGTTTCTAATACAATAAGTGCAACAACAAAAAATCAGCCACTAGGAAAGGAAGTCCGTGCTGCAGAGAGCTTACAATCTAAGTGGTTTATTGGGAGACTTACAGAGACAACATGTGAGGGAATAAGTGCAGTAGATGGCAGTGCTTGGCCACAATGGTTGGTAGGAGCGACAGAGTGTGGGACAGTAGCCATGTTTCTAGACCATTGAAATGCTTTATGTGAGAGGTGAGTTTTAAGGTGTGACTTAAAGGAGGGTGAAGAGAATGTGTTTATCGTATACCGAGTGGGAGGGAGGTTCTATATTTAAGGGGCGATGAGGGAGCAGTAGAGGGAAAGGGGTGGAAAGGAGATGGTTATGAGCAGAGTGCAAGGGGCGAGCAGGGACATGATCAAAGTTCAAAGCTGATATGTAGGGAGGAGCAGATGAATGGAGATCCTTGAAGGTAAGGAGGAGAATATGGTAGGTAATTCGAAACGTGTTGGGAAGCCAGGAGAGGAATTTAAGTAGGAGATGAACAAAGACTGTTCTGGTAGAAATTGAAATTATTCTAGCAGCAGAATGTTGGATAGATTGCAAAGGAGTACATTGTGAGCCAGGGAGCCGGTTAGCAGAATATTACAATAATCCAGATGGAAGAAGATAAGGGCTTTCAGTAGATTGACAGAGGCTGGTTGGGCCTTGGCAATGTTACGGAGGAAGAAACAACACATTTTTGCCATGAATGTAAATGGAGGCGTCAAATGTCACGCCTAGGTAACATTTAGATGGTAGTAGCAGCTACTGTGATGGAAAAAAAGTGTGTGCCGAGCACACGCTCGGCAGTGAAATTGTGTATATTATTGTATAGTCTCTGTGTTGAGGGAACGAGCTGAGGCTTCTGAGTAAGGCTATGGTGTGTGTGTGTATGTCTCTCTTTTTCCCTGGCTCTGCGCATGTGTTGGTGGCGACTGCCTCCTTAGCGCATGCACTGGTGGGGTCTGTCGCCTCTGAATGCGCTGGTGGCATCGGCCGCCACTGCATATGTTCTTGGGGAGACGGCCGTCTTTGCGCATGTACTGGCCGATGCTTCTTCGCATGCGCGCGTTGACTGACGCTTCTGCACATGCACAGGGAAGGAACCCGTCACTTCCATTACACACTTCATCACCACGAAGGAGATTTGTCCAAGGGGAATTTAGTAGGTGCCACTAAAGAAGTTTCACTTAAAAAAAAGACACCAGGATATAGCGAGGACGCAATCCATAAGCAAAAATCTGAAACTAAAAATGAATACATATTCTAATAAAATAGATACAGTACCTATTAAATGTTATGGTGTATGAGAAAAAAATATTACATACAGTATACTGTATAGAGTAAATCCCCCAGAATTCATAAAAATAATATGAACACATGTACTCTTCTCTGAAGAAATTTACATAATTCTTTATTAACGCCAAATACAGACATCTATTCTCTGTGACAAAGGAGAGAACTAGTTGGTTAACAACAAAATTAGGAAGATTCTGAATGAATTCTTGCAAAAACCTTTAAAAAAAAAAAAAGGAATTTATATCTCCTTAAAAATATATGTATATAGAAAAAAAAAGAAGCCGAGAGGCTTAAGAGAGACAGTAGGAGATCCAAGATATGATGAAGAATACAAAGACATTGTTAAAATACAGTCAGAAGGAGCAAAGACAGTGTGGCAATAGACTTGCTTGAAAGTTGTTATAAATCTATTCAACTATAAAAGGCACCAAATCTATATCCTCATTGAGGCCATTTGGACACATAGTAATGAGGGTATACAGTAGATCCAAGACATTTCCTGTTTTGAAAGCATCAAGAGTCTAAAGATGATCCTCGCTATCCAACGTTTCACTTCACAACGAATGGCATATCCAACACTGTACAATGCAACCCTATGGGCCATTTTTCGACGCCTGAATGCGTTATCCAACGCTCACCGCCACTGATTAACATGGGACTCACTTTGCAACGGTTCCAGTATCCAACGCTACTTCCAGAACGGATTCCGTTGGATAACCGAGGACTGCCTGTATTGCCACCTCTACCAACAATAAGGACATGCTCGTTTCCCTTTATTTTAAAACCTTTAGTATTTTGGTTGTGGTGTTTTCAAGTGTCCGGATTCGGTGTGCATTGGGAACCCCTGGCAGATATTCTTTACATGTTCCTGGATTCTGTTTTTAAGCATGCTTTTTGTTCTTTCGATATATTGGAGAACACAAGGTCACTCCAATATATACACAACATATGCAGTAGTACAATTTATAAAATTCCCTATAGAGAGCAGAATATCATTTATTTATTTATTTATTTTAATTTTATCTGAACGTTTTATCCTTATCTGCATATATGGAACATCTACCACAGGAAAATTAACCAATTTAATGATGATGGGAGGTAACCACGTTTGGTTTGGGAGGTTAAGTGATGTAGGGTATAGGATCACTCAATATGTTCCAATTTATTTAGTGCATCATCTACAAGGTTGGGAGCGTATTGCCTTTTTATGATGCGTCTTTTTATATTTTCTGCTTGTTCCTAAAAAATTGACTGCAATTTCTCTGAATTCTTTGCAGTTGGTTTATTGTAGAATGTTCCATCCATCCTTTTGTTATGATTCCTCTGTTCATGTAAATAACTATTACAATCAACCTCTTTTTTTGCAAAGGGTCTTGTACAGTACTAATGTTGTGGTCTTTTGGGTGTTAGGTTAAAAAAAATTCTACAAATATCAACATTAGAAGTAAAATGAATATTAAAATAATTTAAATGTACGACCTCCATAAAACGATCTCAACATTCTTGGTCTCCCTGACATATTATTAAAACCTCATGTATAACCCTTTTCCAGGTGATAATATGGTTATTATTACAAATACAGTTCACCTCTCAGTTACCCACAGACAAGTTGGTGTAACTGGGGGTAAACTTTGCTCCCATAGCTGTCCCTCGCACCTGCAAATTAAATGTATCCGAAAACTTTAAATAATGGTTATGTAGAATAAAACTTTTACTATTTACGACAAAAGCCTTACGAGAATCATCCAGAGATAGATCCATATCTTAAAAGATCTTTACTGCCTCTATTCCCCTAATATATTCAATACATCTATAAAGCACATCATAGGTCCCCCATATAAAGTCGCTATTTCATGTTATGCTACCATATTGAGAATCGAGGTAGAGTTTCTGACATAAGATTTTAAATTAACCACATATTTTTGCAAAAATGTATCTACATATTCTGAAACATCCAATAAAATGGATTTTATCCCCGAGATAATGGGTCTACCTGGCTGATGTACCAAGGTTTTTTTTAATCTTAAGTAGATAATAGAAGCTGGGAATTTGTGAATGTACTGTATATCAAATAGAAAATCATATTCCTTTTTACTAAATGTTTCATTCAATGAGGCTTTATCTGGCAACATTTTAAATTAACTTAAAATCTCCAGTGGGGTCCTTTTTTAGTTTTCTATACGAGGATTCATCACTCTGGAGTCTTTGTGCCTCTTTCACATAATTCTCTTTGTTTACGGTAGTAAAACAACCCCCTCCCCCCCACTCCTCTTGTCTGCTTGTTTTATAATAATAATTTAATTTCTTACTAAATTGACAAATAGAACTGTTTCATTTTTTGTTAAATTTATCTTACATATATCCAACTGCATAAATTGTCAATCTCTTTTGACCAAGTTCTAGAATGCAACTACAGTATATAACTCCCCCCTGATTTTGGTTTTAAATGAGTTGGAGCTTTAAACTCATAGAGCGTGCCTGGGGGATCATATGGAAAACAATCCACATTTCTCTTACTATCGATTTTTCAGAAAGTATCTGTTTAAAGTTACATTTCTAGTGAGTTTCTTAAGATCAATAAAAAGCTGAAACCCGCTAGGATTACCTGTGGGTGTGAAGGACAATCCCTTAGTTAACAGTTTTTCTTGGTCTTTAGACAGTGATAAAGTGAGATGATAAAAAAAATACCTCTAGTTTTAACTCCCTCCTTTATGCTACCCTTCTATTGCTGAGGCTTTCCCCTCAACCCCCAGTTTTTTTTATTCCAAACGTTCTGTTTCTAGAGTCTTTGTTTTTTTTTTTTTAGAATATAGGAATGTCACATTGAGATTATGTATTTAAGAATCCACAATTCTGGGTATGTTATACAGAGAAAATCCTTTATTAAAACTTGGAATATTACTATATTAAAAGAGCATGTGTTGGTGGTTTTTGGGGCTCTCTCTGTTTTCACTCATTCTTTTTTTTCTTACGGTTATGTTTTCGGAGTGCACTTATTTTTCCTGTTGGATTACATAGAACTGAACCTGGAAGCTGAAGTTGAAGCTGCAGCATTGTCCACCCTTGCTGCCCTTTCAACCCACAAGGTCTTAGGCCCGGATCAGACAGGATGCTACGCGATGCGCGCGCACGTTCGTCACTCTTTGAGGCTAGTGGATGACAGTTGTCACACTAGAAACTGCTTGTGGTGGCAAACTACATATAATTATGTATGTCATTATTTATATAGCGCCATTAATGTACATAGCACTTCACAGCAGTAATACACGTGACAATCATATATATAACAAATAATACAAATAACAGACCATGGGAATAAGTGTTTCAGACATAAAAGTAACATTTAGGAAAAGGAGTCCCTGCTCTGAAGAGCTTACAATCTAATGAATGGGTTGTTATTTATAAGTATTTAAAGTGGAAAGTGGCAATCATCCCCTTTTTTAAGTGACCAGAACTGGAGGTTCCTTAGAGCTCACCCTTGGTCCCGCGACCTCCGGGAACCCCGTATTTCCTGTAAGATTTGTAATTATTTTATGCCGGTTTTGACACACAAAAAACCTATAAACCATTTTGTGGAGTCACGAATGGAGAGTCGCTATGTCGGCTCCCGACAACGTTGCATCTTTTTGTTGGCCACAGATTGAGCGCGTGACCCTGTAGCCATTTTCTGGCCAATACTTGCCTGTTAGATAAAACAGTTCTGTGATCAGGATGCCTGGATGTTTGGGGACCATGGGGATGCCCGGATGTTTGGGGAGCATGGGGATGCCTGGAGACCAGGGGGACACCTGGTTGTTGGGAGACCAGGGATTAGCAACCCCCTCCCTCCCAACCTCCCCCCCCCCAAAAAAAAACCTATTGGGACTTGCTGTACGGCTGGACCAAATTCGAAGCTAACACCCCCTAACATTCTCACCCGCATACCTTACTGGAATCAGCTATGTGATTGGACCATACCCAACCCTGAGGCAAACTCCGACCCACAATGAGCAGCCACATGACCTTGTTTCAACCTTGCCCCTTATGCCCTCTAGATTGTAAACTCTCACAAGCATGGGCCTCATTACCCCTTTGTATCAGTTTGCGCTTGTTTGTCCTTATTAGGTATGTCATTCTGCTTATATAATATATTTGTCTACTATTCTACCCAATGGGCTGGCAGTAAACCCTGGTATTCACAGGGTTACCAGTAGTCATCATGGGGTTTTCCCCTTCACCTTTGGTACTGTACTTGAGTGACAGCAGGGGTTGGTACATCCTGTTGTAGTTGGGACAATGGGGTGCCCGCCTTCTGGCTGTACTTAAGGGCAGGACCGCCCTAAAGTTAGGTGTTGTTCCTTCCCTCTGAGGAAGGCAGGTCACACAATTGGGAGCCTGAGATTGGGGCCTTCCCATGTGCTCTTCCCTCTGGGGAGAGTGAGTGTGGACCAATACCTCTGCCACTGCTAGGGAGGTGGGGAAGAGCTAGGACGGCTGCGGGTGCCCTTTGCCTGTAGTGGCGGTCCAGGGACCATTATCCATTGAATGCTGACAGACTGTATCCGGCAGAAGACTGCTGTGTAACTGTTACTGCAGAAGTGTAGTAATTAACCGGTTGCTGTTTTGCAATATACCTCCTGCCTGGTGCGTGACCTTACTGGGGGGGGAGAGGTAATAAGTTCTACCGTGGACGATCACCTTCAGTTCCTGGAGTTCATGGCACATGGAGGCACTGGAACAAGGATAAACCCGGGCGCTCCCTGGTGAAATTCTAAAACAGGGGAAATATAGCAATGAGTGTTACAACCTTATAAACAAAGGTCCCCTCAGGTTCGTCTTCTCGTCCTATGGCTCTGACCCCAATAGAATCCTTATCCAGGATTCTTATTTGTATAGGGATATAGAGAAAAAAGGGGGAGCACAGGTTGAAGAATTTGGGGTATGTATGGTATCTAAATAGATATTGGTGGGTGTACTTGAAAGATATATAAAATCACTTACACGGCCTTGTGTAAATGCTCTCACAGCAAGGTTTCGTTGCGGTTTTCTTGTCTTTATGTTCCCTTGGTTGGTTTCTTTCTTCTTTTCAGGACTTGATTTTCTTCCTGGATTTCTTCAGCAGTCCTCAACTCCCAGTGAGGATGTCCCCCTCGGAGTGAACAGATTTAAAAACAATTGTTAGAGGAAAATACAGACGGTATTTTATGATATCCAATGCTTTAAACCCCCAAAAATATACAAAAGCAGCAAATGCTGCAAGCACTCACACGGGCAAGTGTGAGTGCAATCCTAGGGGAAGGTATCTTTTTATCTGATGAGGTCTTCACACAAGGTGACCTGTAAGGGTAATGAAGGTCTGGTATATAATAATAGATACAGATTAAATGATACTCACACGGCCTTGTGTGAGTAAATACACATCAAGGTGTCTTTAACTTGGATATTTTCTTTCTTCTTTTCAGGTCTTAATCTTCTTCCTGGTTTTCTTCAGCAGTCCTCAGCTCCCAGTGAGGATGTCCCCCTCGGAGTGAACAGATTTAAAAACAATTGTTAGAGGAAAAATATAGACGGGATTCTGTGATACCCAATTGATAAAACCCAAGCAAATATACAAAAGCAGCAAATGCTGCAAACACTCACACGGGCAAGTGTGAGTGCAATCCTAGGGGAAGGTATCTTTTTATCTGATGGTATCTTTACACATGGTGACCTGTAAGGGTAATGGTGGTCTGGTATACAGTAATAGGTATAGATTAAATAATACTCACACGGCCTTGTGTGAGTAAATACACATCAAGGTGTCTTTAACTCCTTTGAAGTAATGGTGGTGCTAGATTCCAAGTGGGAAAGTGTAAGCAGATGGCCCCTCCTTGGTGTAGATGTGAATTAGAACAATGTCACGGTTCTAGTAGGCTACAAGTAATTTTTATTGTTAAAACTCTAAAAACAAAACAAATATAAAAATACAATGAAAATGCATAAAAAGAAATAAAGAAAACAGCCCGTCGGTAGGATGTGACTCGTGGATCTCGTGGCACGCAGCTAACTTGCTCCGCGTCCGGATATAGTGCTGCTTCCTCTCTGATCCACTCCTTGACGGTGGCTGTGTTGGATCAAAATTGTTTAGTGGTGAGAGCAACGCGTTTCGACCCTTTCTGGTCTTCCTCAGGCTTAGTAGTTAGCTACTAACCGACGGGCTGTTTTCTTTATTTCTTTTTATGCATTTTCATTGTATTTTTATATTTGTTTTGTTTTTAGAGTTTTAACAATAAAAATTACTTGTAGCCTACTAGAACCGTGACATTGTTCTAATTCACATCTACACCAAGGAGGGGCCATCTGCTTACACTTTCCCACTTGGAATCTAGCACCACCATTACTTCAAAGGAGTTAAAGACACCTTGATGTGTATTTACTCACACAAGGCCGTGTGAGTATTATTTAATCTATACCTATTACTGTATACCAGACCACCATTACCCTTACAGGTCACCATGTGTAAAGATACCATCAGATAAAAAGATACCTTCCCCTAGGATTGCACTCACACTTGCCCGTGTGAGTGTTTGCAGCATTTGCTGCTTTTGTATATTTGCTTGGGTTTTATCAATTGGGTATCACAGAATCCCGTCTATATTTTTCCTCTAACAATTGTTTTTAAATCTGTTCACTCCGAGGGGGACATCTTCACTGGGAGCTGAGGACTGCTGACGAAAACCAGGAAGAAGATTAAGACCTGAAAAGAAGAAAGAAAATATCCAAGTTAAAGACACCTTGATGTGTATTTACTCACACAAGGCCGTGTGAGTATCATTTAATCTGTATCTATTATTATATACCAGACCTTCATTACCCTTACAGGTCACCTTGTGTGAAGACCTCATCAGATAAAAAGATACCTTCCCCTAGGATTGCACTCACACTTGCCCGTGTGAGTGCTTGCAGCATTTGCTGCTTTTGTATATTTTTGGGGGTTTAAAGCATTGGATATCATAAAATACCGTCTGTATTTTCCTCTAACAATTGTTTTTAAATCTGTTCACTCCGAGGGGGACATCCTCACTGGGAGTTGAGGACTGCTGAAGAAATCCAGGAAGAAAATCAAGTCCTGAAAAGAAGAAAGAAACCAACCAAGGGAACATAAAGACAAGAAAACCGCAACGAAACCTTGCTGTGAGAGCATTTACACAAGGCCGTGTAAGTGATTTTATATATCTTTCAAGCACACCCACCAATATCTATTTAGATACCATACATACCCCAAATTCTTCAACCTGTGCTCCCCCTTTTTTCTCTACATGAAGGCACTGCACTGCTAAGTAAATATGTGGGGTATGAACCCCAGAAGCCTGTTCCTGTGCCCCCACTACCGTCGGCGGATGATTCAGCCCTCCTACTGCCAGCAGGTATATGCACCATACACCCTGTAATGGCCCCTATCTGCGATTGGGTGGGGGAAATACCGTTACATATAATAAGTCTGCACCCGCATTGTACCGTGCTGTAGAATACGTTGGTGCTTCAGAAATAAACAATAATAATAAGTTAGAAAGAAAACAAAATGTGAGCAGTGTGGATTGCTGATTAAAGCAGTTTTAAGGCTTTTACTTTTAAATGGTTTAACGTTCTGCTGTTTTCTAGCTTTTGGTTGTGCTTAATGTGTCTTTTAATTCATAAAACTGTGACAACGCTCATTAAGCTGCACGGAGACCACTGCATAAAATAGAGAAGTTAAAATAATCAAACATGGTCTCAAATGAATAGATTCAGCAGTTTCAATGGTTTTTCTTCTCTTGGAGACAAAGCTCAGTGTCACTGATGGTAATCGGTTTAGCTAAGGTTTTAATCCTAAAGCTCATATGAGGACATTAACTATATTTATTTTTATTTTCAACTTAAAGCAGCAATTCAATCTACTCGTTTCATTTTTTTTTAACAATTGGAACCAGGCAGTCCTCACCGAGCTGAACCGTGCTATTGTAACTATGGAGAACCCCTAGGTACGGAGATACAGTTGTAGTTGCCAGTGTTAAAGCTTCCGTTCAGGATATCAAAATGCCCACCAGATTCCGCAGGTCTCGCAAACTGGTTGGATGCCGCAATGGAGGATGTGGCAGCTTCCTATTGGATGACTGTGGGCAGCATCTTTGAAAATCCAGGAAGTCATCTGGCAACTAAAACAGTATCTCAGGAAACAGGGAGTCTCTGGAGCCAGAAATAGCACGGCCCAGACCCCCAGAATTCTGTAGAAGATAAATGACCAAAATGGGTGGGATTCCTGCTTTAATCACTATGTATTTTAGTCCTTTCCCTCTTATGGGTATAAACAAAGGAGGGAGAGGGTGATATGATATCTTTATTTGGACCTTTATTTGGAGTCCTTCATCGGGTTACCGTGAGAGCATCGAAAGCTTGTAACATAACAACTACTGTACTTGTCGGCCCAATAAAATATATCATACCACCCTCTCCCTCCTTTGTTACTACATGAAAGAAAGACCGACACGGCCACCTACCCTTCCTTGGCTCTTAAGGGTATGAATTGTATATGGACCTTAAGGTATTGTGATTGAACTCTAATTCAAATGAACCCCGCCTCCCCCAGTACAAGAGGGGCTATCAACGCATTGCAAAGCACGGACTGTATTTGAAATGTATTTTATGTTCACAAGTTGCTTGTTTATCTTCAGCTTCCTAATTACATACTTTATTGGTTGAATGTCAAGTGAATTACTATTTTTTGAGAATGTTAATGTAAAATAAATAAGGGGCAAATACACGTTGGCTGGGAATGTTTAAAGATTGAGAAGCTCTTTGGCAAAATGTAGTGTTTCGTCGATTAAAGGAAATCTCTACAAACTGCTTTCCAGGTAAAGTAATAATCGACAGTCATTTTAATGATTTCTAGCATTGAGGATTTCCAGCTTTCCACCCTTTCCTCTCTCGTCCTATACATCCCATATATGTCTATATATCCCATATAGACTTTCTGGTACAGTGCTTGGACCCTCGTGTCGTCGCCAACTATTGCACTGCTGTCATGTTCGCTGACTGTCTGTAGAGGCAGTGGGATTATATGAATATCATTTTGACAGCCTGAGGATAAGAGGATTTGCAGGGATTTTTGCAATATTATGTTGGAGGATTGCCATTAGGGGTCTTACTACGTTGCTAAATCCTCGCCTTACTCGTTTCTCTTTAGAGCAGCTCAAATGTGATGCTCTTGAAATTGAAACAAACTATACAGTAGATGCATTCAGTGACTGCAAAAAGGAATATTTTTTTTCTGCAAATAAGTTTTTTTTGTTCTAAGTTTAAGGAAAAGTCAAAAGGAATGTGTTAAATGTCTTGTGTAAAATGAAGAAATGTATTTTTGTGGTACAAAAATGCACTTAACTCCCCACAATAAACGCAGCATTTACTTGTTTATTTTATGCTTGTGAGATAAATGAACAGTCAAGAAGAATGCGCATTAAATAGTTATTAGAGATGCTCTAATTAGAGCTTTGCCATTTTCCTTCAATAAATACTGGTAAAGTTCCCCTAATATGCCCATACTTGTTAGCAAATGCTTAGGCGCGCCTTTAAAAGACATACAGGCATACCCCGCAGTAACTTACGCAATGGGACCAGAGCATGTATGTAAAGCGAAAATATAGTTAAAGTGAAGCACTAACTTTTTTACACGTATTGATGCATGTACTGTACTGCAATCGTCAAATACGTACATAACTGATGTAAATAACACATTTGTAACAGGCTCTATAGTCTCCCCGCTTGCGCACAGCTTTGGTACGGGTAGGGAGCCGGTATTGCTGTTCTGGACGTGCTGATAGGCGCATGCGTGAGCTGCCATTTGCCTATTGGGCGATATGTCCTTACTCGCGAGTGTACTTAAAGTGAGTTTACTTACACCGGGGTATGCCTGTATAGCACTGAGAAAATATTCCTCCGTTTAGATAACAATTGTTGTTTCTTTTTGTTCAACATAGTATGGATAAGAGAAGAGAACAAAAAGGACCTGATATGTCCTTTCCATCCAGTGGTGATATTATTTTGTTAAGTGCAGTTTTCTGTGCCAAACCAGATTTGTAATTCCATTTGTGGTTGCCATTGATGTCTGTTGATAGTTAACAGGTTCTGTAATAATCTATTTAGGTGAGCTGCAAAATATATATCAAGCATTTAACAGAAAGCATCTGCATATGACAGATGAGTTAAAAATCTTCCCTGGTAATCAGCGAATCACATTCTGAGAGTTTGATTTAATTATATTGCTGCTGGTTAAAAAAAAAAAAAAATCAGACTCTCTGCTCTTCAGCTACAACCCAACCTGTTTTTGAATATGCAGTGTATTTGCCAAGAGATATTCTATCAGTGTATGTAGTCATTCGAGTTGGATTCTCTACTGTGCCCTCTAGCGCTGGTCATTTTAACTTTGTAATTTAAAGGTTCACACAAAAAGTATGAAATGTAGTAGATGTGCAAATGTTCTCTTCAAATTCAGGCTGAATTGCGCCGTAAAGGAACAAAAGTATTACCCAAGATAAGCGTGAGAAGGAGTCAGGAAAATGCAGACATTGATTGAATGCACCTCAGAGCCATAAAGAATCATATGATGTGTCAGTGTTAAGTAAAGTGTTAAAAAAAATATATATATATATATATATATATATCACTCCTTTTCGTTCATCTTTACCTCCCTGCCAATGGCATCTTCTGCAGACTGTAAATTGCTGGAGCAGAGCCATTAGGGGAATAGGGAGAGGAGGAGGAGGAGAAGATTGTCAGGTGGCCCCTTGGCACTTTGTCTTGCTTCAATGCCACTGTCTTGCAAGGCACCTAACTTGTGTAATAGATTCAAACTACACTTCTCCAGCAGGATCAGGGAGTTCAGCACACTTCTTCTCCATGTTGTTTCAACCACGTCTCTCCCTGACAAAGCACAATATTTGAAGTCTCTCTGTGTCTTAAAGCAGGGGTACGTAAGATCTTTCTGGGGGAGGGAGGGTGTGCGGGCGGTTGCAGAGGCCCCGCACTCTTCCCCAAGGCATTTAAATTAAATGCTGGGGGAGGCGTGAGACCTCTCTAACTCCCTTACAAGCTCTCTGCCGGCCTCCTTGTTCCCTTTACTTACCAATTACTTCTCATTTGGGTTTCACCATTTTTGCATTTACTCAAATTGAGTGCTATCTACTACCTATATTTTTTATCATGTAACGGCAGTATTTCAAAGCTCTTGCTTCCTCCCGGCCAATAGGAAGCATAACATCAGTGTGGCACGGGAGCTTTAAACTTTGCAGAGATACTGGTACCCCCTTCGGAGGTAAGTTTCTCAGGAAGCAGGGGGTTTCCAGAGCTGAAACGAATGGGGTTCACGTCCAGAGACCCCCTGGTTCCTACCTATGTTTAAAAAAAATAATAATTTAAAAAAACGCATGAATCGCTCCTTTAACTAAAACTGAGATTTTTGTACTACAATTTATAAATTAGTGACAAAGAATAGAAAGCGCACAAAAGATGAGATTAAATAAAGATATGCAATCAATCATAAAATGTAATAAAAATAATGACATTCCCTTTTACTGCTGCTGCTGCTGCAAGATCATCACCCGCCACACCAAGTTGAAAAGTACAATAGACAAAGTTCCAGATGACCGTAGCGCAAAATAATAGAGAGAGAGAGAAAGACAAGAACAGACTACAGGCATACCCCGCATTAACGTACGCAATGGGACCGGAGCATGTATGTAAAGCGAAAATGTACTTAAAGTGAAGCACTACCTTTTCCCACTTATCGATGCAGGTACTGTACTGCAATCGTTATATACGTGCATAACTGATGTAAATAACGCATTTGTAACAGGCTCTATAGTCTTCCTGCTTGCGCACAGCTTTGGTACAGGTAGGGAGCCGGTATTGCTGTTCAGGACGTGATGACAGGCGCATGCGTGAGCTGGAGTTTGCCTATTGGGCGATATGTACTTACTCGCGAGTGTACTTAAAGTGAGTGTACTTAAAGCGGGGTATGCCTGAACTATGGTGTAGTATATCAAATACATCAATCAGATCCATCATCCAGCCTAGGTGGTGCACTCACATATTTACCACTTGAGTCAAAGCATCCTAATATAATCTTATTTTCTCTGTGGGTGAGTATTGGCCTTTTGTCTTCAGGGAACCTCAGAAACGCTTTTTCATGGGAGCACAGCCCAGTACACATGGCATGTGATTTTAGGAGCGTCTCCCCAGATGCCAAATCCTCATGGACTCACAATGCCGCCTCGATCTGATGACATCACTTGGAGTCTCGTCCAGCGCGTCCTCTGTTGCTGCTCTGGCCGGATACTCTCTGCTTTAACCCCACGCGTTTCACTCATACAGCTTCCTCGGGGGTGACGATTGGGGTCCACTTTCCCTCACAATATATATACCCACATCAATTAACTACTCCAATACTAAATTTAAAAAAATAAATATTAACTATAATATAATATCTACAACTATATAAATCGCCCATGACAGGGCATCAACCATGAGTCATATTACAGAAAAATGGCAATTAATACGCCAAGTATTTTTTATGCAGATCTAAATAGTAAAGTACTAACCATCACTTAATAATCTAAGTAAATGTATCAATTTTAGGGTACAGTAGTCAAAGACAAATGTAACAATATAACAAAACTGCTGCAACTGTATCCCACAAGACTAACAACAATAAAATAACCAAATATACATACATAGTATCAATGATTTATAGAGAGATGAAAAAACAGCAAAAGTCTCGCTCTCGTGTCTAATAGAAATGGTAGACTAAGTGCACTATAAAAGCACATATATGCACAAAGGGAATTGAGTACAAAATGTACAAATCTATACAACCGTATAAAATATATTGGATAAATCTAACAATATTAATATACGAAGTAATAACATGTAACTAAGGTATCAAAACGAGTAATATATCAATTAATACCTCTACTAAAATACAGAGACAAAAATTAAAACGGCAAAAAATAAGAGGAAAACATGGAACAAAGATCATACTTTCCAGTATCAAAGATAGTAGCTTGTAAATATGACAATGAAAGTTTCTTGAGTATGCATTATACCCTTAAAAAATACCCCCAAATATATATCTACGTTTAGCCCACAAGGTGTTAATGTTTTCAGAGTATGGATCCAGAAGGTCCCCTGTGTGAGATCTTCCAAAGACTATTACCTCCTCTCCAACGTCTCTTAAAAGAGCAATCCAAGCTGGGGTTTTTTTTGTAATTTTTTTTTATACAGGATGCAGGGTGTCTCCGGAGCTGAACCTCATTAATTTCTGCTCTGGGGAACCCCTGCTTCCGAAGATACTTACATCCGAAGGGGTTGCCGGTGTCTCCTGTGGTTTTCAGCTTCTTTGTCACATGGGCCAATAGGAAGCCGCACCTGATTACTCACAGCTTCCTATTGACATGCTGGGAGAGTTGAAAAGCAGCTATATAGGAACCATTGAGTGGCTACCGGCACCCCCTACAGAGGTAAGAACCTCCAGAAGCAGGTGGTCCCCAGAGCTGAAATTAACGTGGTTCAGCTCCGGAGACCCCCTGCTTCATTCCTGTATTTAAAAAATGAAGATAAAAACGGCTTGGATTTACTGTAAGTTTCTCAATACCTATATAGCAGAGAGCTGTTGGATCTTGTGAATGGGCTTTCTTGAATTGTCTTGATAAGCTATGCTGTTGAAAACTAATTTGTATTTTTTTTTAAATGTCCTGCCAGCTTTAATTTCTATATACTATATGTTGTTCTACCTACATATTCTTTGTTAAACGGACATGGATATAGTCAGTGCCACAGTTTTTATAGAGTCCTTAATCTCATATTCTTGATTAGGGTGTGTATAAAAAAAAAGCACTTGCATTGTTTGGAATCGTGTATATTCAAATTACAGGCTTTACATTGTAAGCATTTAAAAAAAAATTGGTTTAAAATATCTTCTATGTCTGTGAATTCAATCTCTTCATACAACTCGATACTAACTTTTGCTTTAATGTCTAGGCTTTAGTGAAAATAATTTTTGATTTCGCCGGTAGAATCGTTTGTAAATTTGGGGTCCTTTTGTAAGATCTGCCAATGTTTGTTTATTACTTTAATTTACTTTATTTTAGGGGCCATGTCATTATACTGTGTTATAAACGGAATATTTATCATCACTTGTAAATCTACTGTCATTCTTTTAATTTATTTTTTCATATTTGATAAGGTCTTTCTTTACCTTATTTCAAACTGTTTGAATACGGTAGTTTCAGAATTATAGTTTTTAATATTCAAATGTCTTCATTATACAGTACCTTGCTTGTTGTTCAAACACTTGTGTCTTAGTGCAATTTCGTTTAATCCATCCTACTTCTCCAAAAGGAATATTATGTTACCATTTATGATAATGATTACTCGTGGCCATTATATAATTACTATAATCTACTGGTTTATTAAATGTTTTTGTTTTAATAACTCCATCTTCAATATATAGTTCTAAGTATAAAGTGTTATTTGCACCTTGCTGGGTTTTGTTGGTGAATATCAAATTCAAATCCTTGCTGTTCAAATATTCCATGAATCCAATCAGAGATGTCTCATGTCCCCAACCAACCCGCCACATCATCAGTACGTCATCGATGTAGCGATACCAGAGCACCAGGTTTGCACCAAACTAAATAAATTGGCCTTCCCATGTGCCCATCAAAATGTTGGCATAGCTTGGTAAAGATCTGGTGTCCATGGCTGTTCCTCTCACTTGCATACAATTATGAATATAATGCTTGTAATAAGTCTATTTATGTAATATCCGACATGGTGGTTTTCTCCCAAAAATATCTAATCAGCTCTCTCTCTCTCCCAGGCCCCAACCTCTCTCTCCCACACCACCTCATCTTTCTCTTCAACACCACCTAAACTCTCTCTCCCACACCCCCACCTCTCTCCCACACCTCAACCTCTCTCCCACATCACCCCATCTCTCTTCCACATCCCCACCTCTCTCTCTCCCACACCCTCACCTCTCTCCCACACCCCCACCTCTCTCCCACACCCCCACCTCTCTCCCACACCCCCACCTCTCTCCCACACCCCAACCTCTCTCCCACACCCCAACCTCTCTCCCATACCCCAACCTCTCTCCCACATCACCCCATCTCTCTTCCACACCCCCACCTCTCTCCCATACCCCCACCCCCCCACCTCTCTCCCATACCCCCACACCCCCACCTCTCTCTCTCCCACACCCCCACCTCTCTCACACACCCCAACCTCTCTCTTCCACATCCCCACCTCTCTCTTCCACATCCCCACCTCTCTCTTCCACATCCCCACCTCTCTCTCTCCCACACCCCCACCTCTCTCTCTCCCACCACCCCACCTCTCTCTCTCTCCCACACCCCACCTCTCTCTCTCCCACACCCCTACCTCTCTCCCTCACTCCCACATCTATCTCTCCCACAGCCCCACCTCTTTCTTGCCCACACCCCCACCGCTTTCTCTCTCCCTCCCTCTCCCACAGACCCACCTCTCTCTCCCACACCACCTCATCTCTCTTCCACACCTCTCTCTCTCTCTCCCCCCAACCTCTCTCCCCCACACCACCTCATCTCTCTCCCACACCCCCACCTCTCTCTCTCCCACACTCCCACCTCTCTCTCTCTCCAACACCCCCACCTCTCTCCCACACCCCCACCTCTCTCTCCCACACCTCCACCTCTCTCTCCCACCTCTCTCTCTCCCACACCCCCACCTCTCTCTCCCACACCCCCACCTCTCTCTCTCCCACACCCCACCTCTCTCTCTCCCACACCCCTACCTCTCTCTCTCCCACACCCCCACCTCTCTCTCTCCCACACCCCCACCTCTCTCTCTCCCACACCCCCACCTCTCTCTCTCCCACACCCCCACCTCTCTCTCTCCCACACCCCCACCCCTCTCTCTCTCCCACACCCCCACCTCTCTCTCTCCCACACCCCCACCTCTCTCTCTCCAACACCCCACCTCTTTCTTTCTCTCTCTCCCACACCCCCACCTCTTTCTCTCTCCCTCACACCCCCACCTTTTTCTCTCTCTCCCACACCCCCACCTCTCTGTCCCACACCACCACCACTCTCTCTGTCACACTCCCACCTGTCTCTCTCTCTCTCCCCAACACCCCCATCTCTCTCTCTCCCACACCCGCACCTCTCACACCCCCACCCCTCTCTCCCACACCCCCACCCCTCTCTCCCACCCCCCCACCCCTTTCTCTTCCCCACCCCTCTCTCTCCCACACCCCTCTCTCTCCCACACCCCCATCCCTCTCTCTTTCTCTCCCACAGCCCCACCCCACTCTCTCTCTCCCCCACAGCCTCACCCCTCTCTCTTTCTCTCCCACAGCCCCACCCCACTCTCTCTCTCCCCCACAGCCTCACCCCTCTCTCTCCCACACCCACACCTCTGTCTCTCTCTCCCCCACCTCTCTCTCTCCCACCCCCCCACCTCTCTCTCTGAAGAACAGTTTCTCAAAATAAAAAGGATAAAACATTCAAGAAAATGCTATACATCACCATATGTCATATGTTTTCTCCAAGAGGGGTCACTGGCAAGAGAAGGTCAGATATCCTGTATTTGGTTCCAAATACACCTCTTTGCTCAGATTTCATAAATCAGCTGTGAGATGGTTTTACGACAGAGAAAAAAAACTCCTTCCAAAGATGTTTGAATCTCTGCGTCGGGATATACCTGCATCAATAACTTCACTTCTGTAATACTTACAGAAACGTGAGCTACATTAACAGATTCAGGCGCTCATGGCGGACGTAAGGAGACCAAAATGACTGTCTTAATCCTAAATTTGAGTGACAAATTAATATCTGTCCCTTATTACCTCTTAAATATACAGGGTGTGATGTCAGAATGTGCCCCTATGTGACACAATTACAGATTTGTAACTCTTAGGCCTCGGACATGGTTAAAATACAGCGCTGAGCAGCGCTAACGCTCATGCTCTTCTGCACAAGCAGGAGCTTATTTTTGTCCTTGCATGAGCGTCAGCGAGCGCACTTGGGAGGCGGGGTTAGCGTGCACATCACTGCGCCAACATCACAGACTGCCATTGGCTTTTGGCGATCATGTGACCGGCCCTCCACTTCCCGCAGCGGGAAAAATGAAATTGTACTGTCGGCTGCAATTCCATACGCCTCCGTACGCCTGCGGAAGCGCCATGTAAACCCACCCTCAGGGATGATGGGGGTAAGTGTTCCACCTCTGCGCGGGCCAGCGCTCTCTTTTTGACCATGGCCCTGGCCTTATTATGCAGAGGAGATGACATCACATGATATTCTCATTTTTAATAAAAGTCACTCTCCTGTTGAATAGTTTTAGCCACGTACCCCTGTCCATCCAGAAACCCCATCTACAGAATGCGTTGAAATCCCTTAACTAGTGTCCTGTTTATGTTATTGTCGGGATAAACATAATTTACTTACATCTCTAGATTCTTTAACAGTCCTACAACCAGGCCTGGACAAGGGGAAAGCAGGCCATAAAACATTTCTTTGTATTTTTTAAATCAAACTGTACCCACATTAACCCCCGAAGCACCGGATTGATCAAAAAACCCATATACTGTACAGGCATACCCCGGTTTAAGGACACTCACTTTAAGTACACTCGCGAGTAAGTACATATCGCTCAATAGGCAAACGGCAGCTCGCGCATGCGCCTGTCAGCACGTCCTGAACAGTAATACCGGCACCCTACCTGTACTGAAGCTGTGCGCAAGTGGGGAGGCTATAGAGCCTGTTACACATGTGTTATTTATATCAGTTATGCACGTATGTGACGATTGCAGTACAGTACATGCATCGATAAGTGGAAAAAAGGTAGTGCTTCACTTTAAGTACATTTTCGCTTTACATACATGCTCCGGTCCCATTGTGTACATTAATGCGGGGTATGCCTGTATATTGTATTTTTAAACCCAAGTTGTACGTTTTTAAACCCTGAATCACCAGATGGATTAAAATACATAATGTCATGAGGTATTATCATGACAAGTTAGTAAAATTTTTTACTTCTGTGTTTAGTTTTAAACATTTACATATGGTCTGACTTTAGTAGGAAGAGCTGTTGCCATGGTTAATGAGGAGAGAGCTTTCAGTTCTTTCAAGGTAACTGTTTTTCTTTGAAGTTGTATTATATAAATCAACATAGCACAAAATATCTGCTGAATTTGTGTTATAACTGCCTATTGAGGCTCCTTGGATGTCCTAAAGAGGAAATGGGGGTTAGTGAATCCCAGAGAGAAAATTGAGCCAGCAATAGAGACTAAATTAAAGCCCCACTGGCTTCAACAGAGGACAGGAGCAGCTGGTATTTGGAAATTCTCTTAGTGTAGTGCAGGTGCCATTCCAAATGCTGCTTTTAAAAGTCCCCAAGGAGGGGGAAGGGATTTAGTCTGTTTTCCTGTAATGAACAAGAGCTTCATACGATACGATACAACCCATATTCACTGGCTTGCCTTCAAGGATTTGGTTTAGTAGCCAGAATATTGATGAAGTTGAAATATTGTCTCTAAGGGCCTAATTCAGTAAGGTCTGAAATGGCCAATCATACTGCACTGGGCTGAATTCAGAATAGGGCCCTAAAAGAAAGTAAAATCTTGTGTATGGTGGTTACATATTGATGATTAGGTGCTTAGAATCTAATTCCTAGTGACTGGCATAAGTTTAAAGAGGTGTACAATCCTGCCCCCAGTGACTACTTACGTTTAGTTGAGTTAGAGTTGAGTTCCATGAGACTATAGAGACTTTATCTTCCAAGGTCAACAATCAGTGAGATGTGTGTATAGGTCAAAACGAGTTATATTTTAATGGAAAATATTGACTTCAGTGAGGGGACTCCCTTGAAGTCTATAAGACAACTGTTTTTGTATAAGACAGGCTTGCTGAAAATCAGTGACACTTGGCAGGTCTGTGACAAGTTTACGTGTAGAGAAAGTAGAGCAGATGCCTGTCCCTTGACACCAATGTAACCTGTCTTCTGCATGTGTTGTAAACGAGAGCAGAGATGCCAAGAATCAGAAACATTTTATGAAGCATTACGCAAAACAATTTCACATTTTGTATTACTGCGTATTGCCTTCTTTTCATTTGGGCTTTAAAAGGTTGGATAAACCTAATTGTTTAATATTTGAAGGAGTTGTTACACTAAAATAAGTCAAACCAGTTCAATCATTCTTAATTGTATTGCAGCTTTTGTCATCAGAAAACCTTTCATTTCAGAGGGGATATTAACATGGTTCCATTTCTGTTTATCCAAAGTGATTTTTTTTCCCGGACTCTAGAATAGCAAAGGACAGACTTACATGTTCTATCTACAAACAATTCTTTGGCACAACCTCAGAAATACTCATTCCCTGATTATTCCTTCATACATCAGCTTTGTAGCAATAATGCAATACATAAAACATGTTAAGGAAATGGTTCTCTCGTTACCATTTGTTTAAATAAAGCAGTGTCAAATCTCGCACCAGCTTTGATGCAACATGTTGCGTTAGCGGGAGCAGTAATGTCTGCTAGGTCTGTATCTTCCATACTTGTACTGGTGTTTTTACTATATATATATATATATATATATATATATATATATATATATATATATATTATATATATATATATATATATATATATATATATATATATATGTAGGCAGGAGGCACTTAGACATTAACCTTCAGCGGTTTATTCATATCAGTGTTATAGCATTTCACACAGTGTCATTTTTCAGAACCAAACCAAATCAAATAAACAAAATCCTATCCTATTCAGGGATCTAACTACACCGCAGCATCAGCCTCTCTAACTGCTGCTGGGCCAACTAACCTGGTTCCCCAGTTTAAAAGAATGCCCTCTCATTTAGGGTCACTAGATAAAGCATAGTCTTTTAGATACAGCAATAAAGATTTGTTTGTCTTATCTGTTCGTGGTGGGAACTCGGTCCCAAGTGTCCAGGCAAATCCTCTGGTACTGTGTTACTTGAAGGGGCCGTCCACCCCGAACTGGATGCAGGGGAGCAGCGAAAGCCGCAGTCTCCAAGAAGAGAGACTGAAATGCAAACCTCTCTGCTCTAAATACCTGTGCTAGTGATTAGGAGAGCAGGTGAGGGAGAACTAGACACATTGTAATCTGTGGTCTGGATTTTCCATGCACCAGCCTGAGTTAATGTGAAGCTGTGGAATGGATCATTTTTAACTATTCCTGCACTTTCTGACCTAAAACGGGGCAGAAAGCTGCCTAACATCTTTGGACTATGTCACATATCCCCCTCCCCAGCTCACACCTACTGGGGTGAGCGGCCATGGACCTCACTGGGGTGAGCGTCCTACCTGAAATACTTGAGCTAACTCCCCACTACAATATTAAGCATTCACATGACACGAATATGAACTTTTTCCCACGGCAATTATGGACAATAGGTTTCGTCATAAGAGACTATACTTGGCAAACATATTTTTTGCTCTCTATTAGGGAACTATTTTGAAAAATAAATGTCTAGCACAAATTCTTATAACCCAGGATATGATAAATTTACTCACAAAACCAGACAGTTTCTTTTACCTCCCTGGGTTTTTTCTTTTCTACTCTAGAATATGAACCTCATATATTTACCAACAAAAAGGGCCATCAACCCCGTATAGTAATTTGTAGTTTAGCTACATTTTCAACACAAAGAACCAATATAACATTGCAATATTGACAAAATGCTTATTCTAGAGGCCTAATATAGCATAACTACACTAACTTATTTGCATAGTTAAGTATCCGTGACATAGTCCACACGTGTAAAAAAAAAAATCGGTCAGTTCCCCAAACATTTTTTTTTTCTTGACTTCCATTCCTTTACATCCTCTGACTTTATTTCATAGCCCGCTGCATCCTGCAAATGACTGGACTGTTTCTTCAGCCACTGATGAGACACTCGGACCGGATTCTCCTTGGCTCCACAGTGTGGTCCAGAGTGGCGAGATCTGGAACTATTCAGGCGCCGTGTTGACCTTCGTTGCTTTTTCTTTTCAATCTTTGATTTCCCTTTTGGGGCCATTACCAGGCCTTTGGGTTTTGGAGACCTAGTTGCCTCTGTACAAACGTAGTCCATATTAACAACGTCATCAGGATCTGTCAACAAGTTTGTGTTTTCAGGAACTGCCACCCACTTGGCTAAAACATCTTCTGTGTTGGCCTGGGTGTGTTCACTAGTTTGATAATCTTCTGGACAACGTAAATGAAATTGAGGATCTGGATTTTTGAATCCCAGATCAGGAAGTATATTCTCAGGAGGGTGCCTATCTGTTTCTGGAATAACAGCAGCACAATCAAAGTCAATTCTTTCTCCTTCCTCTTTGTCATCAGTGAGGGCATTGACTTTACGTGTATAGGAATGTACAGCTTGCTTGGTTAGGAGGTAGGATTGAAAGCCCGACTGAACCACTATAGCAGCTTCTCCCATGTCCCGGTAGCATCTTTGTTGCTGTCCTTCTTTATTTCTTTTTCCACTCAGTGCGGCTGCTAATTCAGCTTCTTTGGAGTTGAGTTGCGACTCCATGTCTGTCATCTGTTTCAGAGCAAGGTTTAACTCTGTTTAATTTTCTCTATTCTTGACCTGCAGCTGCAGGTGCTCCTCCCGGGTCTTGTCAAGCTCCAGCAGCAGCCGGGCCCCCTCATTTGCCGTGTGGTCCAGCTGCTTGTGGATATCGGCCATCTCGCTTTCGTAGCGCAATGTCAGGCAGACCACCTGACGGACGGACACCTCCTACCTTTTCGGCGCACTGTATCTCGCGCTCAGCCATCTGCTTCTGCAGCTCTTCCTGCATTTCTAATTTTTCCTGGATCAATTGCTTCTCCACTTTTCCTGCTTGGTGAACCTTCTTATCATCTTCACTGATCTGGTCAGTCAAGTCTGAATTTTTCTGTGTCAGAATTACATTCTCTCTCTTTACAGTCTCTAAATTACTCAGGGCATTCTCATAGGTTTCTTTCAATATTCCCAGCTCTGTGTTCAGCCCGTGGCCCTCCAGGCGTAAGTGTTGCACCTCTGTGCTGAGCGCGTGAACCTCTTGCAGAGCCTTCCCGTATTTTTGTTTTAGGATAGCAATCGCTTTGTCAGACTTAATCTGTTTTTCATCCATGGTGGCAATTACGGTGTTGGCCTTTTCCAGACTAGTCGTCACCTCTTCCAGCTCACTCCGTAAGAGAGACTCTGTTTTCTTCAAAGCCTCGTACTCTTGTAAAGCTGGGAGTATATACCTCTGTAACTCTGCGTTCGCTTCTCGCTCCTTCTTGTTAGATTCTCGCTCCTTCATGAATCCCTGCCACAGGACTTCATAATCATGGCGGGCAGCTTGGAGTGCAGAAACCCAGGCCTCTTTACCCTGGATCAAGGGTTCAGCTTCCCTTTGCTCCTCCTTTTCCTTTGCCACTGTTCCCGTGACAATTCTGCCGGTCACTCCGGTCTGCAGCACATCTCTATGCCTTTCTGACGCATGTCCTGACAGCGCAGGTTCAAGTGGCTCGGTCACTTCCCCTGCGACTTGAGGAACAGTTTTCTTTTTCTTCTTCTTTCTCTTTGCTTTATTTGCTCCAGAGATATCAGTGGTACTGGGCACACACTCACTGGTATCAGCTTCCACATCTTGCTTGCACTCACAGGGCGTTGCTTGCTTTTGCAACTGTTTGTCTTTGAAAATTTTGGGGCACACATCTTCCATGTGAACTACTTCATGACAGGCCCAGCATACTAAATTCATCTGTGGATACAGCTCTCTTCCAGGGGCCACATACGAGTTGTTGTCATCATCATCGTATGGCCTGAAGGAACACTGTTTTTCATGGTTATGTACATTACAAAACAAACATTCCACGTCGGCCATTTTAGAAACCCGGCAGGGACAACTTCCTAGCTGCAATTTTCACTTTCTTCAGCAAAACATTTTGGGTTTCTGTTTGGGTTCAGGGTGCTATTGCATCCACACTTCGCACATTCTCTGTGTATGCTGGAAGCACAACTGGTTATACACAGTGGAACAGACTTCACTCACAGCATCTGTACTTTTACTTCGGCTGGGCGGCCATTTTAAACCCCCGCATTTTTTGCAATCCCACAGGCCTTTTAGTGTCGACCCGCATTCTCCACCATATGTGACAAACGCCCCTCTTTTGTAGCGCGGACGTCGGTCTGGGTTCTTCCCGACACAGTCTTCTAGGGTTAATTATACAAAAAACAGGAGCATGCAAAGTATTACATTGCTTAACTCAGGCTTCTGCCTTCTTTATTTTCATCCCAGTAAGGGACTGCATCTTTAACATGTGTAGGCAGGAGGCACTTAGACATTAACCTTCAGCGGTTTACTCATATCAGTGTTATAGCATTTCACACTGTCATTTTTCAGAACCAAACCAAATCAAATAAACAAAATCCTATCCCATTCAGGGATCTAACTACACCGCAGCATCAGCCTCTCTAACTGCTGCTGGGCCAGCTAACCTGGTTCCCCAGTTTAAAAGAATGCCCTCTCATTTAGGGTCACTAGCTAAAGCATAGTCTTTTAGATACAGCAATAAAGATTTGTTTGTCTTATCTGTTCGTGGTGGGAACTCGGTCCCAAGTGTCCAGGCAAATCCTCTGGTACTGTGTTACTTGAAGGGGCCGTCCACCCCGAACTGGATGCAGGGGAGCAGCGAAAGCCCCAGTCTCCAGGCTCCAAGAAGAGAGACTGAAATGCAAACCTCTCTGCTCTAAATACCTGTGCTAGTGATTAGGAGAGCAGGTGAGGGAGAACTAAACACATTGTAATCTGTGGTCTGGATTTTCCATCCACGAGCCTGAGTTAATGTGAAGCTGTGGAATGGATCATTTTTAACAATTCCTGCACTTTCTGACCTAAAACGGGGCAGAAAGCGGCCTAACATCTTTGGACTATGTCACAATATACACACACACACACACACACACACACACATGCTCTCTTGCATATAAGGTCACAGTACTCCCACAGGAACTATATACACTAGTTTGAAATGAGATGGGTAATGCTCGATTCCTCTTTTCCAGAACCAGTATTTCAATGTTTCTGGTTTAATGGTGTTAGAAGAGACTTGTGAATTGTCAATATTTCTGTGTACACAGTAATAATATTTCTATCTAATTTTAGTCCTCTAAAAGGTGTCAGAACCTGGTCTTAGTATTAAATAAAAGGGTATTTAGTAAGTAACATCACGGGCCACTGTCCCAGAATTACAATTACCAGTTATGGCTCGTATGTAAGTGCCTACTTTATTAGAAATACATTTGCTAAAGCTACTAAAGTGATCACACGACTGCAAATGTCGGAGCTCTGGTGGCAAACTTGTGCCGCTGGAACTCCAGCACTGTACTAGTTAAAGATCCACATGTACTGTAGAAACAATGGAGATGAAACCTTCAGGCTAGAAGTATCGGTCATCTCCATATTTATATTGACCAAAATTTGAGGGCATAAAATGCTTTTAAAAAATCTTTACCCATGTGCTTTGAAACGTTTTAATATTGAAAAAAAATGAAACTTTGATCCATTGTAGTCGTCGAGCATCTACATGGTAATTTTAGATTAACATGCTTGCAATTCTAGCATTAAGGAGCTCAATGAACACCATAATCTATAATGTAACCACCAAGGTTGAGACTCTTGTTGCGAACACAAATGACAAGAGATGTACAGTAGGAAGTGTGCGGGAAAGTTTGTGTGGTCTGCCAGTTTCGCCATTTTTTTGCAGAGGGGAAAAAAATGAAAATTTTTAATTTATGGACAAAACTGTGCATGATCAAATGACCAGTCTTTTACTTTTTTCAAATTACGAAAATTGCGATATTTTGAATAATTTAGAGAAGTGAAATTCTGCACCCTTTTTTTTTTTTTAAATTATTGAAAATAAACAAACAAAAAAACCAACAAAAGATGTGCTAACTAAATCGAGACCAATTCGCACATCTCTTTAAATGACCGTAACATAATTGTTCTAATAACTTCATGTACTTAATTCACTGTAGTAAAAAAGGCAAAAATCGGTGCAAAGTAAAGCTAGCTGTAAATTTAATGAAAGAATATTCTTGTAAAAATCGGATGTACATCTACAGTACTGGAAAGATATACACTGCATAAAATATAGTTTATAAGAAGCATCATCCATATTCCATATTAAATGTCCGTTGTACTGTACACGTACTATGATTTCCTGCTTCTAGAAATAGTTTACATAGATTAAATAAAATCTAGCATGTTAGGGTTTAAGAAAAATTTAAGTACTGAATAATGCATAGCTATATAATTAAACAAATATGCATAAACCTAGTTGAAATTGAGGCTTTTTCCATGAAATCAATGTCTTCCTATTTTTCTCCCCCTAGAACCCTACTCAGGTTGGGACGGCACTTCAAGTTTTCTACAACCTTGGAGCACTGAAAGATATCATTACTAGCGTGGTGGATGGTTATTGTACATCACTAGATGAAAACATCAACAATGCCCTAGATATCAAAGTTTTAACTCAGACATCGCAGACAGTCCAAAGAGGTATGAAAGTTATTTTATATTATACATATAAGCAAGCATTGCATTTCAATATTCTTGCCAACTGTGATGAGGGACTGTTTATTTTGCTAATGTATGCCTTTCTATTTATATACTGTATAGCTTTTTTTATGTTATGCTCTCGACATCAAATTTGAAACAGGTGTTGTTGCCAAAGGTTGAGCTTTATTTTCTAAGAAAAACCTGTTTAATAAAACATATTGCAAATTTCTCTCTTGATTTCAGAAATGTATAACGTATGTAAATGTCAGTTTTCTACTTTCACTTTCAAATAAGTTGTGGCGCCTTCTAAATGTATTTATTGGAAACCATCTAGCATTGTGCATTGTTTAAAATTGGTTTATAATGTTTCCCCTTATGTGTGGGGATTCTATAGTGTATTGTACCTTCACATCTCATATCTGATATCTCATTCTACATCTACCACACTTTCCACTCTACACAAGCAGTCTCCTCTTTTCTTCACGTGTCTCTGTGTTCACGTTAGATCTGTAAATACCCTCCTTGCTGCCAGACAGTATTCGCCATTTGCCCACTATATTCTACCTTTCTTTAAAACTCAACACAAAACAGCTCATCAAAAGCAAGGCCCGGGCTGTGGTGCCTTTGCCCGCGTTGAGGCCGTGAAGTCGCCTGCATTAAGTGGGTGGACTGGCCGTGTGTTGCGTTCCTAGGGGCGTCACAGAGCTGGTTCGCCCTCATTGCGCAAACCGCTCACGTGACCTGTGTCTCGCACCAACAATCAGTTTCAACTGATTTCTTGCGCAACGCTCGCCCCCTCCTGCAAGCGCCCGCGCGGTCTATGGCCGCGATCAATGCCTTAATGCAATCTGATCGCGCCCTGCGCGGACGCCTCCTACACCATGGACTCAGCCTAAGACGTCCAGTAGGCCTTGCACCTAACTTGGTAGTGGTAGATGTAGACGACGCACAGCCAAGGAAATCCTACTTCTGGTATCCAGAGAGAGGAAAAAACAGCCAGGCAAACTCCAAACTATGATGAATGATCAAATTTATTGCATGCTAGAAAAACAATAAAAACGGACTACATGAACCCCCCCCAAGCGTTTCATGCAACAGCACTTTATCAAGGTGTACAAGGTGTTGAAAATGCTGCTTCTTTATACTCACCGGAGATGTCCGTCGCGCTATCAGGATAACGTCATCAGCGCTCGTCCGCAGACTCCTTCGCGCTGACGTAACGTACATCCCCATAGGCCGGATATGTCAGGTGGTATGCAATTTTTTCTAAAATAAACTTTATTCGTACAGACAATACAACATAACAATAGCAATGTTAAAAAGCACAGATATCTAAATATTTAAGACGCAACAGCCCCGAACTAATGCATGGCAGTAATGGCATATTGAATGGAATATAACAAGCAATATAATATACAGGCATACCCCGCTTTAAGGACACTCAGTTTAAGTACACTCGCAAGTAAGGACATATCGCTCAATAGGCAAACGGCAGCTCACGCATGCGCCTGTCAGCACGTCTTGAACAGCAATACCGGCTCCCTACCTGTACCGAAGCTGTGCGCAAGCGGGGAGACTATAGAGCCTGTTACAAATGCGTTATTTACATCAGTTGTGCACGTATATGACGATTGCCGTACAGTACATGCATCATAAGTGGGAAAAAGGTAGTGCTTCACTTTAAGTACATTTTCGCTTTACATACATGCTCTGGACCCATTGCGTACGTTAATGCGGGGTATGCCTGTAATGAACTATAATATAATAGATCATGATGTTTATGCAATCACAAAATTAATTAATTACCAGAATATATATATATATATATATATTATTTATACATATATACATAAGCCCTACTACCAATACACATATAGTCAGGGCATAAATTAAAAACCTTGTAGTTCAATTGAGGACAAATGTCAATGTGTGGGGAGATATGGTGAACAGGAACTATTATGTTCACATAACCCCATATTTATGGAGAAACAATCATGCCAATCTAATTATTTTTGTAATTAATAAGTATATAATTCCACACATATTGACAAAAAAAAATGTTAGAATTTTATAACAACCCTTTTGTTAGACACAAACAGGATAAGCATGAACAGTGATTGAGAAAGCATGAAAAATAAACATGAAAAATAAACTACTATCTTGCACCTAACTTGGCCTTCCACCTAATTTATCCCACCATATCATACTCAGCTATTTCCTGTATGTTAGTTTTTAATTGCTGTCCTATATTTATGAACGTACCATCCAGTTATCCTCCAATTTGTACTTAAACACAATTACACTCTGTTTAACCGACGCACTTTTATTTTGTAAAAATGTTTAGTACATCTTCAGTGCTATTTCAGAATAAATAAGTAGTAATTACTCAGGCACCTTTAACTGCGAAGTGATTACCTTTTTAAGTAATCCTTTTTATCTGATCATCAGAGTCTGCTTCCCTTATTTAAGACACTCTGAGTGCGGCTGATTGCTGTCACATCGGCAGCTTGGGAGTTTATTGTATAATGACTTTGTTCTTGTTAAGAGGCTCTTGTTAACTACTTTCTGGTTTTGACCATATAAATACACTAGCTCACAAGAAGATACAGCTGCAGCAGCCATTATTGCAGGCGTGTTGCAGCGGGACACACACAACGTGCCACCGGGAGCAACCGCCATGGGAAATGCATTATCTGCGTGAAAGAGTCGGGGCTAACATGGAAAAGCGACAGGGCTAACGCTCCATTGGCTGCAATAAAGCCGGCTACATCTGTACTTTGTGAACCACTTAGCATTTTAATTGACTTCCTTAGTAAATATATTCATCCTAAAAAGGCTAACTGGAGTCTTTTGTTAAAATGTAAAAGTTTTTTTTTTGCGTCCTACCCCTAAGTGACTAGAACAGAAAACTAGGTTCTCCCTTTCTATGTGCACCATTCTGAAGAAAGGGACCAGCAAAATTGTAATAATATCCGTTGGATGTCATATGGACCACCAGAATGCCAGTGGATGTAATAACGGCATTAAAAGGGTTAAAGCAGCAATACTACATCCCCCCCCCCCCCCCGTAGCAACTACAATGTATTATTATATTACTAAGTTAACATTATCTATTGTTACTGTTTGCAGCTCAAACTGCTGGGAACATAGACAACAAATGATCCCAAACAGGAAAGTGTTGCCAAAACATTGCACTATTTTGAGAGGTGCGCTAAATGAAGGGTGTGCAAACTGGGGGTGGGGGAGATTTTTTTTGAGGGGCGTGGCGCTTACAGATGCCCTGCGCTCTTCCCCAAAGCATTTAAATGAAATGCCGGGGATCATGCGTGAGGCCTCTCTAACTCCTTTACTTGATCTCCGGCGGCTCAAATGCCGTGGGGGTCACGTGACATCAGAACGCCTGAGACAAGGTAAGGAGGGAGGGGCGGGGAAGAGCAGGCAGGGGGGCACAGGGGTTTTCACAAGCAAATCCATCTTTTCTTGTATAGCGCTGGTTATGTACACAGCACTGTACTTTGCATTTTGTATATAATAAAAAAACAAAAAGCATTTTGTAAGTCCCTGCATTAAAGGGTTTACAATGTAATTGTCGGTGCCAGAGGAACATGGAGGTAAGGTGAATGGTCAGGGTCACAGGGAGAGCTGATACTAGGGTACACAGACCCAGAAATCAGACACTCCGACATAGCAAGAGAAAAATTCAGCTCAACGAAAAAAGGTCTGCACAAGCAATAAACATTAAGAAGCAGCAGCAAAAATAAATATATATCCCCATAGAAAACGAGCATGATGTACTCGATACTTCATAGAGCCCCTAGAATGCCTGCCCTTTTGCTGTCCAGGGTACGACTTGGGGCACTCAAAGGGTTAAGTAATCCTTTCATACTTAATTCCCTGGCTGGAGGACTTGGAGTCTTCAGTTAAACTAGAGCATTAATCTCAGGCAATGCCTGTTCTGAGCGGATTATTGCTATTTATTTTAATGCTACATTTGTGTTTCTTGTAACATTATCGTACAGTTATTTTTTTTTTTTCCATTGTTTGCCCTCCATCTTGTCTGCTCCGAAAAGCTGCGACTGAGAAGTGCAAGAGTTTGCAGCTTTTTATTCTGACCGGCAAATTGCAAACGGCTTTACGGCACGTTCATCGACCGCGCAGAAGAGAGACCGTGGAGAGCCGCTGAACTAATCCATTTTAAACACTCGATATTTGAGAAAGTGGAAAAGATTTAGAGAGCCCGTGAGAGACATTGCATTTTTTTTTTTTACATAGCGCAGGGGTGCTCAACTCCAGTCCTTAAAACCTGCCAACAGGTCAGGTTTAAAGGATATCCCTGCTTCAGCAAAGGTGGTTCAATCAGTGTACCTGTGCTGAAGCAGGGATATCCTGATGACCTGAGTGGAGGGGGGGCGGGGGGGATGGAGTCTAGAGGACTGGAGCACCCTTGCTATAGAGTACTCTGCTGTATAAACAGTATATTTAGACACCCATCACTACTTCAATGTTTTCCCACCAGGGTGCCTCTGACTAAACCTAAGGGTGCCATGTGGAAAAAAAACAAATGTTTGCTTTTAGTGCATTGGAATCAGTCTAGCGCAGCGATGCACAAACTGGTTCGCGGGAGATTTTTCTGGGGGGGGGGGCGCAGGCGGTTGCAGAGGTCCCGCGCTCTTCCCCAAGGCATTTAAATGAAATGCAGGGTGGTCGTGTGAGGCCTCTGCAACAATAAAACTTACCGGGATTCAGACGCTGTGACATGTCTCCATGGCCATGCGGCGTTAAATTACGCCGCTGGGTCATGTGACGTCACAGATGTCAAATGTCATCGCAGGTCACGTTACATCACATGACCCCGGAGCGTCATTTGACGCAGCTAGAAGATAAGAGGAAGGGGAGGCGCGAGCTCTGGAGCACGCCAGACAGGCGGGCGCAGCAGTAAAAGTTTGCCGTTCCCTGGTCTAACATATACAGTACCTTATTTCATACCTTTCCCCAGTCACCTAAATATACATAGTAAAGAATAATGTCAATAACACTGATTCAAGCCTGACCATATTAGTAATATAGTTCAAAGCGTGGTACACTCACTGTATCCAAAATACTTGCCACTGGTGCTCAGCAACAGTGCTCCCACGGTGGTATAGCAACCACCGACAGTCCAAATGTACAAGAAGTAGTGGCACTCAAATGGTCTTGTGAAACGATATCAAAATTTATTGGTAGGTAATCAACGTTTCGGTCTGCTTGCGGGCCTTTCTCAAGAAGACGAAGGCCCGCAAGCAGACTGAAACTTTGACCACCTTCCAATAAATTTTGATATCCTTTCACAAAACCACTTGTGTGCCACTACTTCTTGAATTAGTAATATTATCTAGCAAAAAAAATATGTTCTATTAATAACTCTGTTCCCTAAGTGATGACAAATTTTGGAACCATTTTCATATGTTTAATGCATCATCTTACACTAGCCCTGATCCAAATATTTCAACGTTTTCTTGGAGAGACACATCAGTAGCTTTGACTAAGATGTTCTAGTGGATGCAATGCTCTCCAGGCGTCTTCTAAATTCAGTAAATTCTTACTGTAAGTGAGGCAATCCCTAGCACCGGTTTGATGTACTTTTGTCTCTCTCTCTTTCACTTTTTCTTTCAAAGTGAATGTTATCTAATATATTGATGTCACCTCCCAATATAATTTTTTTTTATCATCCACAAATAATGCAATTTTCAGTTCTTGTCTACCTATCTCAATTCCTTTAGCGATTTGAACTTAATAGCTAGTGGTTCCAGTGCTATAGCGAACAACAAAGGTGATAGTGGACATCCTTGCTTATTTTTTTTAAACACCTTTGACGTACTGTACCTGTACATCCGTTTGCCAGGACATATGTTTTGGGGCTTTTATATAATCCCTTCAGTGCTTTTACAAAATTGCCCTGTATTCCAAATTTCTCTAGTGAATGTGTTATTCAATCGAAAGCTTTTTCAGCATCTAGACTTAGCACGAAACTTCTATCAAGGCTTGTATCAAGCTCTTTCCTTAGATTGCTTACCAAGTTCCTCCCTGCTATAAAGCCTGTTTGATTCTCATTAATAATACTGTATGAGATAATCTCTTTAACCCTATTTGCTAGTAGTTGCGTGGATACATTCTATTCTAAATTTAGCAACGATATCAGTGTATATGAAGCCAAATCCACTTCTTCTCTTTCCGGTTTATGTATTACTTTTATAAATGCAGATTTAAATGCATCTGAAACCTCTTTTCCCCTTAGTATATCCCTTATAGATTTTTTTTTGTCAGCAGAACTGCTATTTCATTTGTCATAAGTTTAAAGAATTCTGAAGTATATCCATCAGGCTCCGGAGATTTGCAGTTTTTCAATGTCTTTTGTTGTTTTCTTTACTTCTTTCTCTACTATGGGCTTGTTCAGTGCATCTAACTGTGTTTGTGAAACCTTGGGTAATTGTAAATCTCGCCAAAATATCTCTTTCTGTTCTTCATCTATTTGACCTGTGCTATATACATTTTTGTAAAATTCTTCTAACACATTCACTATCTTTTCCCCTTTCTGTTTTATGATACCATTTTTATTTTTGAACTCTGCAATAGTCATCTGGGATCTTTCACCTTTCAGCTGTGTGTGCATTTATATATATAGATAGATAGAGATATAGATAGAGATATAGATAGATAGATAGATAGATAGATAGATAGATAGATAGCGCAGTATGTACGGACATGGCCTTAGCACTCATGGGAAGAGTCATTTTATGAGTCATTACTGACATGAGAACTTTCTTCCCATGAGTGCTAAGGCCATGTCCATACAAATTGCGCTATATATATATATATACACACACACACACACACACACACACACACACACACACACACACACACACACACACACACACACCTGTCTCTTACACATACTCTCCATGTAATTCCATCCCTATATATCAATATGGACCACATAGTTTCCATACACTATTGTAGTTATGCCACAGCCTCTTACACTTCCACACCTACCCACAACATTAATATACACCCCCACTCCACACACACATTTTGTAAAGCGCTGTGTACACTGTGGGCTCTTTACCTATTTATATTCACATACACACACACATACTCTCACATCACTGACATTCAGGGTGATTTTATCACCTCTAGCCATAAAACTGCACGGGGGAGGGTTTGTCTTAGATCACATTCCAGTATGCACTATTTTTAAGTTTAAACCCCTTTTTTTTAGCTTCATTTATTGTAACATCGCCGGAAGAAGAGATCAGTGTATCTCGAAAGCTCGCAAGAATAAAAGCATTTCGTTAGCCACAGAACGGTATTGTCTATTTTTTTTTTAGATATATATATATATGTGTGTGTGTAACGGGTATTCCCCCACCCAATCGCATATATAGTGTATGTGAGGGGGAACCTATATGGTACCAGGTGTGGTGCTTTACCTGTTAGGCTCACAGGAGGCCTGAGCCTCCGCCAATGAGAGCCTGGGGTGTATCCTCTTGAACAATACTATATGGTACAGCGCCTCCACCTGCGATGGCTCCCAGCAGAGCGGGAGTTGTTCCTCGCAGGACACATACAAATGAACACATACACTGGATGTAAAATAGCAACGGTCTTTACTATATGCAGAATATAGCTTAACACATACATCAGCAATACACAACAAGATATATGTACCACCCTCTGCCACTAGCTGGCAACTATAACCTTGCCCTAACTGGGCTATAACCTTCTTAGCCCCTAACTGGGCTATACACTTACACCCCCTTCCCAACCCCGTGTCCAAAGAGTCCAAGACCACCCAAGTGTGTGAACAGGCCTGTCACATGTGAGGAGCAAGTTAAAGTTGGTGCACGTGTGGAAGGTTGTAAATACCTGCCCAAGTGTCTCTACACCTGGGTGTCTTCGCAAAGGATCTACCGGCGCCGCTTGGTCCAGCGCTGATCTGTACCTCCGCGTGGGATGGGGTCCAGCCGGACGTCCCACCGTAAGGACAGTCTCTGGATCAGCAACGCAGCATACAGGAACATGCAGCATACACTATACTGGGTCCTTGTACCAAAGAACTGCACAGAGTCTCTCTCTCTCCATACACTAAGGAACTGCACATGGTCTCTCTCTCCCTGCACTAATGAACTGCACAGGGTCTGTCACTAGGTCCCTGCCTAGCACACAGCTGAAGGGGCACAGGGTCGTTACCTAAGGGCCTGTCCCTGTGACCACCCACCCTCTCTAGTGGGGAGTCAGGGCCTCAACTCTAGCCTGGGGATTTCTGGCCTAGGGCAGAAGCTCGCAGCTCTCTGCCCCCCTTCTTTCCCTCTCTGTATCCTTAGCCTAACTGACTCATGTGCTTCACAGTCTGGTTCCAGGGATATATACCCTGAGGAAGGTCCCATTCTGTAGGACCGAAACGTTGGGTTTCTGGATGTATTTTTGCTATCACTAATACACTTTGATTTTCAACATTGAGTGCCGTGTCTTGTTTACCAATCCTTGGAACGGTAACGTATAAGTATATATATATATATATATATATATATATATATATATATATATATATATATATATATATATCCATGTAGAGGTATCAGTACCGTGTTAGCCGAGCTTCAATAATCAAAAAATAAATAGATGATGCCGTTCTGTGGCTAACGAAATGCTTTTATTTGTGCGAGCTTTCGAGATACACTGATCTCTTCTTCCGGCGATGTTACAATGAATAAAGCTTCATTCATTGTGTAACGGGTGGACCCCCCTTGTATGACCCATCCAATCTCACATTGGCCCGTGTGGTCTAACCGGTCCCCATTACAAGGTCGTGTGTGGTGGTGCACCTGCAAGTAACAGGACTCCTGAGTCTCCCGCTTGGTGTTATAAGAGGATATCATCAGGACAGGTATCTGAGGTAGTGGGTACGAGTTCAACTTACTTCACGTGCAGCGCCTCCACCTCATCAGGATCTATGCTTCCGCAGGGAGATGGTCCTGGTGAGGAACTCCTTCTCGGTGGTGACTGCCACTGTTGAGTAATCTCACACTCACACAGTGGGGGTTTCTTTGAACAAGGCATCTTTATTATAGACTTGGATGTAGCAGACTGCCCTATGCAGCTGCCGGCTCTAGCCGCACATCTTTCCGTGCTGTCCCTTTGGCAGGTACGCCCTCCCGTATTGAAGTGGGATTCCCTTTCTCCTAGGGAGATCACCACTGTGCCAGGTCCCTGGACACAGTGTGGCTTAGACAGACTTGATTGGTCACTCTGCTACCGCTAGTTACAGCACTAGGGTCACAAAAGTATTCCTCCAATCCCTTATGCAGGAAGATACATTCTACCAGATGCTTCTCTGCCAACCTTGCCACCACACTAACTGACAGTGTTGTGCCCTTTATACCTCAGGGGGCAGGCGCATCTCTGAGGTCACTATCCAGGGACTCAGAGCATACAGCCACTCCCTTCCTTACACAGGGCACCACACCAGGGTGTGAGGGAAAACCTCCATAACTACTGTTGGCATGCCTGTACTTACCAGGACTTACTGCCAACAGGGAAGATGTATGCAGTCATTATTATGCATGGCTACATACTCCCCCTGGTTAATACCCACCGTCCCGGCTGGGACCTAAATTTGGTGTACCTTGCGCCAGGAAACACTGCAAAAGAACACACAAATAACATGGCAAACATCATCACATTGACATAATAATGCAAGCCCATCGCACTCACTGACCAGCAGGGAGCGTTAAAGAAAACAGCAGACCACTCTATTGGTTAATCAATAATAATGTCGAGGATCTGGCTTCTTCACCTCCCGCCCCGCAGCATCATGCACAGTCACGCTGTATTCCCGTGGTATGCCTCGCTCATTGCAATACACCACTTTGTGCATGTACACACTGCGTCCTATCTTCCAGACCCGCATAAGTTGAGCTACCCTCTGCTCAGCCTGCATCCCTTTAATGGCTCCCCCTTTCTCTACGATATAGTGTTGAATATCATTTTTAAGCCATCTCTCCCTATTCTCCTCTATCTCTCTCATTAGAGGTTCCGGGACATACGGGTAATCAAGCCCATGTGACTTCCTGTATTTTGCAGCGATAGCCCGTTCAGCTCGGCAAGTCCTGGTCAAGCTACTTTGGCCAGCCGCCCCGGGCAGCACCCATGACAGGGGCTCATCGGTCTCTACCGGGTCATCCAACCCTGCGGACCCCTTAGGGATAATAAGGCCTGCCTGGATACGATCCCACCTTACCCTTAGGGCCCTAAGGTATGCCTCGTCATCAAAGTCACCGGCAGCCCACCAGTGATCAACCACCCCCTCCCTCTCTAAGATAAATCGGGTGCGGTCGAACCAGGATACATACCCCTCGTACAACGGGGCCCACCACCTAGTCTCCTTCCGTTCTTCGGAGCTAGGGTCTATAGACTCCTCTATTGACTCCTCATCAGGCCCACCAGAAGATACCCCGGACGTACCCTCAGATCGCTCGACAACTCCTTTATACTGTGAGGTGTTTCTAACAGTAATGCTTAGCACACTAGGGCAATCACTGGATACCGACACTTGTCGGGACATCCTCCCTCCTCCCTCCAACCCATCATCCGAAGTTCCCAAGTCCAGGCTTCCAGTCCGATCATCGGAAGGACCCCGTGACTCCCCGGACAACCCTAAGCTAGAACTGGACCCAAACAAAATAGTGACGGGGACAGGGGCTTTAGCTAGGGCCTTGGGGCTAACCTTGGGTGTGGACGGGGTTTGGGGACGGGACCGAACAGTAGGCATTGACAGGGTTACGACCTGCTCTCCAGCGATACCTGCCTTAACGTCGCCACAAAGTCCGTTCTTGTCTCCAGCAGCTGGGCTTCTTGTTCTGCAACTCGAACGCCCATTCCCCCTGGTAGTAGGAGATCGTCTTCCGCTGCTCGACCGCAGAGGTGCCACCATCTCCCACTCGATGCCGCTCTGGTCATCCGGAACCACCTCCGCACACGCACGTGCTGCGACGCCATCTTGGGTTGGATCCCCAATCGGGATCTCTTCCTCCACGAGGACATCCGGCAACGCCCGTCTACTGCGCGATCCAGTCTGGCTCTGGACTCGCTCTTCCTGCTCCTCCACCCCTTGGGTCTGCGACAGGCATGGTGTCATCTTAGTACCTCGCAGGGTCGGGGTGGATCGACCTCCGTCCGATCCACTAGTCACCACGGCAGTGGGACTCCGGCGATCGGGTGGTCGCGGTACTGGAGACACTCGACTCCGTGTCTCCACACCACGAGGATTGGCATCCCTCCATGGCGTACCAATGGTATGACAGTCTCTTCTTATGACTGTCTTACTCGCCAGCCTAGCACACTCCTCGTCCGAGGATTCTAACTTGCAATTCGGCCGAGGCATCCCAGTAGGAGACCGGCGATGGGCTCCTCGGTGATCACCTCTCCGATGGCTGGGTTTATCCGTCGGAAGCACCAGACCTGACTCCGACTCTGCGGGACTTGCACTCTTGTTCCAGAGGGCTCCCGGCTGCTCCTCTATCGGCATCGGGACATTTCCGGTCACTCCCACAGCTTGCACCGGTACAAACGTGGTCATGGGCCACATGTACTGCAGTCCACAGTGGGGGCATCGGGCCTCACTGCCCACGGCTCCGCCCGGCAGTCTGCACTGCAGGCAAAGACACGCCACAGTCTCCACACCCTCCACACGGATTACCAGGAAGCCTCCTGGAGCCGAATAAGGGTGAGTGGAGACCACCGGACTCTGGTCCACTTTTTCAGCATCTTCAGCCATCTTTACCAGCGGAGGCACTCGTCTCAGAGGTCTATACTGGTCAATGGCTCTTCGCAACTGAAAGGCATGGGCTGATGTAGCAACCCTTCCTCCCACTTTCTCTGTCGACATCCGGTAGAACCGCAAACCACTCCCCCTGGTTGAAACTAGGGGGATGTCTCATAGACTTGTAGGCTGACCCAGCACAGGTGCGGAGTGAGTCATAGTCCATGAGGGCGCGGCTCCAGCTTTCGCGCCAAACTCCCCATCGGGGTGGAGTTTTCTCGTTGGCGCCAATCCTGGCCAACAATTAGCAAACTGCAAAGTTGCAAGACTTTCTGCAGCATGCCCACGCGGTGTCCCGGGAACGCGGGAACCGCCATCTTGGTAAGTATTGTCCTTTTTCCCATTGAAGGTAGCGTCTGGCTGTTTGTTAATTGGGGTATAACAAAGTCCATTTCGTTCCTCCCATCGGATCACACTGTCATGCTCATTATTCTCAGGGGTATCATCCCGAGAACAAAAACATGATAAACACGGCGCAGCCACGGCTTTCACGCCATTCCAGAGCAAACACACAAGAGTCTCTCCTGTAGCTTGTTCTTCGTCCACGCACAGTTCATATGCGTGTTCTTCCTCTGACCGCAATCCTGGACCTTCTGCTCTGTGCAGATCCTCCATTCTTGTGGTTCTCTCTCCCCGTCATCCTGGACCTTCTACTCTATGCAGATCCTCCATTCTGACAGGTCTCTCTTGATCGTTGAACACCGATTTCCTGTACGTGGAGCTCCACTCTGCGGGGCAGCTACCACATCCGTACAATAAACATGCCTTGTGCACCACCTTGTGTACCTAATGTAGATCTGACTCGTGTTTGCACTACCTCAGGCTAGGCTCACTCTTTCTGTGTCTACTGTAACACGTTCCTCCAGTCTGTGCTCCTTGGTAAGTGATCTGGAATGGAGACTAGAGTACTCTGGCTCTTCCATGCAGTACTTTGGGCGTCGACCTACTTTTGGCTAGCCTAGTGCGCACCCTTCCAGAATTCCTGCCCTAAGTTACCAGTTTACCCCTTCAGGCGTCCCCCGCTAGCGCTACCTCAAGGCGACTAGAACAGCAATAGCCCCCGGCTCCAGACTCACTAACCCCTATCGGATCCCAAGGCGTCTTGGCGGCATGCAGCTCCAGCATCTCCCTGACTACCCCTGGCTCCGTCCCACGCAGCACAAAGTGGCAGCAGACACTCTCTCTGTTTCCTAATGTGTGCCTAGCAAAAGCCTGTCCTGTTAACAGGTATGTCAGCAGCGCCTCCAATTGTAACGGGTGGACCCCCCTTGTATGACCCACCCAATCTCACATTGGCCCGTGTGGTCTAACCGGTCCCCATTACAAGGTCGTGTGTGGTGGTGCACCTGCAAGTAACAGGACTCCTGAGTCTCCCGCTTGGTGTTATAAGAGGATATCATCAGGACAGGTATCTGAGGTAGTGGGTACGAGTTCAACTTACTTCACGTGCAGCGCCTCCACCTCATCAGGGTCTATGCTTCCGCAGGGAGATGGTCCTGGTGAGGAACTCCTTCTCGGTGGTGACTGCCACTGTTAAATAATCTCACACTCACACAGTGGGGGTTTCTTTGAACAAGGCATCTTTATTATAGACTTGGATGTAGCAGACTGCCCTATGCAGCTGCCGGCTCTAGCCGCACATCTTTCCGTGCTGTCCCTTTGCCAGGTACGCCCTCCCTTATTGAAGTGGGATTCCCTTTCTCCTAGGGAGATCACCACTGTGCCAGGTCCCTGGACACAGTGTGGCTTAGACAGACTTGATTGGTCACTCTGCTACCGCTAGTTACAGCACTAGGGTCACAAAAGTATTCCTCCAATCCCTTATGCAGGAAGATACATTCTACCAGATGCTTCTCTGCCAACCTTGCCACCACACTAACTGACAGTGTTGTGCCCTTTATACCTCAGGGGGCAGGCGCATCTCTGAGGTCACTATCCAGGGACTCAGAGCATACAGCCACTCCCTTCCTTACACAGGGCACCACACCAGGGTGTGAGGAAAAACCTCCATAACTACTGTTGGCATGCCTGTACTTACCAGGACTTACTGCCAACAGGGAAGATGTATGCAGTCATTATTATGCATGGCTACAATTGTAACATCGCCGGAAGAAGAGATCAGTGTATCTCGAAAGCTCGCACAAATAAAAGCATTTCGTTAGCCACAGAACGGTATCATCTATTTATTTTTTGATTATATATATATAAAATATATATATACACACATACACACACACACACACACACACACACACACACACACACACACACACACACACACACACACACACACACACACACACACACACACACACACACACACACACACACACACACACACACGGTGGGTGAAAAAGGCAACAAAAAACCTCCACCGTTAGCATATAGCCAATAAATAATATCACTTGTGAGCACATTCACATGTCTTAGACAGGTCTGTATATACAGACACAGAGAGAGTTAAAAATACATTTTATGGAATTAAAAAGGCTATTAATAACCTATGTTAGCCATTATTATTATTAACATAGAATAAAAAGTTTCCCAATTGCTTATGAAGTGTGTCATATACCCATTCATAAATCTTTAGTTTTCTCCATTGAAAAGATTTTCCAAATGTTACTGCACCAAATTTCTATTGAAGGGATTATCAAGATCTTCCAGTAAAATGTCATTCATTTTGGCAGCTAAAGTAAAAAAACAAACAAAAAGAAAAACAAACATAATACACTGATTTCTAATTGCAGCTCTTCATTGTTTAACCAGTGGGGAAAAAAAATTCTGCTCTTAATACTTCCACTCCAATTGTTTGTATTTAGGTTAATCATGACTTCGAAGAATAGTACAATTAAGAAGCTATTCATAGAAATCGCATTACCACTGAAAACAGTGTGCAGGTTAACCCACATAGCCACTAAAAGAGGGGTGTTTAACTCTCTGAATAATCACATTATTTGTAGAATAATGCTTTCTAGAATTTGTAATAGAAATAACCAGTCATTTACTTCCACTCCTGGTGTAAGTGTCATTCACCATCAGTGGTATCCATGGGCATGTTTACCCATTCACTATCACAGGGGTGGCCAACTCCAGTCCTCAAGGGCCACCAACAGGTCAGCTTTTAAGGATTTCCTTGCTTCAGCATGGGTGTCCCAATCAGTCGTTGACAGTTGACTGAGCCACTGATTGAGCCACCTGTGCTGAAGCAGGGACATCCTTAAAACCTGACCCGTTGGTGCCTCCTGAGGACTGGAGTTGGTCACTCCTGCACTATGAGAAATCCTGCAGTGCACTTTGTTGCAATTATCCAATTAGCCCTTACAAGGTTCTCAACTTTTCAGTACTAAATGTAGGTGAAGCTCAATTCACAATTCCACCATTTTACAGTACTAAGATTATGCCCTTCATTACTATTTGTTTGCTAGGGATAAGGAAGTACTAATTTGTACTGAAACTTGTGGTTGTAATTGGTTAATAATCTCTGTTCCCAGTGTCTTTATATGCTCCAGTTCAGGGGTGCGCAAACTTTTTCAGCTACGGCCCCCCCCCCCCCCTGCTGCCCTCAGTGTTTGCGCCCCTTACCTCCGGTCCCTGCGTCATTTGCCGCCGCGTTGTCATAGCGACGCGTCAGCAGCCGTCTGAATCTCGGTAAGTAATAGGTTGCAGAGGCCGCACGCGATCCCCCAGCATTTCATTTAAATGCCGTGGGGAAGAGCGCGGGGCCTCTGCAACCACTGCTCCCCCCTACAATAATCTTGCAACATTTACAACTTTCATTGGTTTAGTCAGTGAGCTAATTGACACTTTTACTTGTCTCATACTCTTATCAATAAACCTATGAATTGTGGCTGTCCGTACTGAGTCGCTTTTAGTACTGGATTAATTAACCCAGTCACTGATCATGGATTAATGACCAGTCTGTGTTTTTATATAGGGGACCAAGCACCTTAACATCAATAGTACTAAGATTAGCCTTTGAACTTGTAATTTCTGTATATAGACACAGCTGACTGAACCTTACTGTTTTGTTTAAGTGCACTAGAATAACATTACAGTTGCAACGAACTGTATACCAGGGGTGTGCAAACTGGGGGGCTTGAGATTTTCCGCGGGGGGGGGGGGAGGGGTGGACGTGGCGGTTACAGAAGCCCCGCACTCTTCCCCAAGGTATTTAAATTAAATGCCAGGTGACTGCTCAAGACTAATGTAAATTCCCTTACCCTGGCTTTGGGTGACGCGGCATCATATGCCGCCATTGGGTCACGTGACATAAAATGACCTAGCGGCGTTATTTGACGCCGGAGCCAATGTAAGGTGGGTTGCGAACAGGAGGGGAGAGCAGAGCAGTCGGGGGGGGCGCAGACTGAAAGGTTTGCACACCCCTGCTCTATACAAAAAGGAATTTTAGCCATATCGGTTCCTTATAAATGTAAAAAAAGGAAATAATAGGTAGTATGATACCTTTTTGTGGGACCAGGAAAGTTAACCTTGTAGTGCAAGCTTTTGAACCTCACAGAGTTCTTCTTCAGATATGGATTACATTCAATTTGTACACAGCTCGTAAACTGTTATTTCCTTTTGCAATTTATATAATACTTCAGAAACATCATTAAAACCTACAGTTTCAGAACATTGTGTTTTTCTTTTGCCAATTTTCTTACAGATACAGAATCTAATTCTAGGATTTACATACAAGGCGAATTACATAATGCTGTATGTACAGTAGATTGCTTGTTCCTTTAACACTGACATGAAATCGACTTTAAAAATATTATTACTACAGTTTGATCTGTTTGTATAGTAATCCTTTAAAACTTTTCAATCTATCATTTTGGGGTCTAAATGCTAAGTACGGCATAGGGCTATTTTGGAGCAAAATTATTTGATGCAGCACGGAAATATCATTATATAGGTTAGCAAAATGTATTTCCACAGTACGGATTATTATAAAAAAATATTGCATTCATCGTTTATATTTACCAACACTAGTTATAGATGAAAGAAAACACACACAATTGTGTTTTAATTTAAATTGTATCAAGCAGGTACTGCAATTGGTTTGTACTATTTTTTTTTTAACACTAAAATGTTGACACAGTAAAAATGAGAATATGATATTAGTAGGTATATAGGCATCGACGGGAGAGCCAGAAGTTGGACACAACTTCTGTGACCTGCTGTGCAGCTGCACCCTTCTCCTAAACCCAGCTGGGCCTGTGCTCCCTTTCGACTCTGGCCCCACTAAACCCTACGCCCCACACCCCCACTCAACAATCCTTCAGCACCTCCCCCCCCTTCCATTTTACTGTATACAGTGTCACCCCACCTTGCAAATTTGGACGTCTGGCAAGAAAGAAGCCATTACTCAAAAATACTAATTTAAATCACGTATGAAGTTTGCGAAAAAGCATATAGATGATAATGCTGACGTGGCAAACGTTTTGTAGTCAGATTGACATTTTTGGTCCAAATTCGAAACGTTACATCTGGCGCAAGCCAAACCCTGCACATCACCCAGTCAACACCATCCCAAGTGTCAAACATGGTGGTGGCAACATTATGTTATGGGAAGCGTCTCTTCAGCAGGGACTGGGATGCTTGTCAGGATAGAGGGGAGAATGGATGGTGCAAAGTTGTCATGATTCTCTCCTGCAGTACTCCTTGTAGGAGCGCACAGAGGAGTCAAGTTCAGGCCCAGAACTGGTAAGAACTAGAACGATCCATGAGGCCAGCTGCCATCTTAGTTTGGGTATAAAACCCCACCCAGTCTGTTAGATCTTGGTTTGCCAGACTTTCTGTTTACAGGTCAGGAGTCAGGTTACTCTTTTTCCCTAGCACTGCGACTTTCCCTGTTCCTTTTGATCAGACTTACAGTTCTATTGTTCTTCAGGTACCTTCTTGTTTGTTGTCTTGTATTCCGTTTGCACTATTTTCCCCCTGTTTATTATTTGTCCCCTGCTACTTTTGCTCTTTGCATGTAGCACTGCAATTCTTGCAGCTAACCTTGGTTTGTCCTGTTGTTTCCCTTAGCATTAATTGCTCCCTGTCTTTGTTTGTTCCCTTAGCTACCATACCATTTTGCATGTAGCGCTGCATATTTTGCATTCTCCTTTTTGTTTTCCCAGTTTTTTTTTTCATTTTAGTGTAATAATTAACCATGTCATCATTTACTTATTTAAGTCTCCTGTCTTGTGGGTTTCCATGCTACATCCGAGGGTTCCATACATCCTGATAGATCTTCAAGTCCAAGTTATCAGTCCCTTTTGAGAACATGGATCCCACCATAATCTTACGAGCCAAAACCTTGCAAAACATGCAGGGAGAATTTTCTAAAATCTTGCAAAACCTGCAGGGAGATTTGTCAGTGTAAAGAGTAGTTATAACGGGGTTAACTGCTAGAATGGATAGTTTACAGGCTCAGGTAACTCATTTACTCGATAGAGAGGGTGCCACAGGCTGTTCCTAGTTCCCCCAGTTTTATTCCGCAGCGGTCTCCAGGCCCTCGTGGCCAGTAGGGGACCACACATTACGCATTATTTTCCCCATGCAATACCTTTAGCATCAGTAGAATGGTATTTTGGGGGTCCCAACAAATATCAGATATTTTTTACCCAATGTCAACTTAATTTTCAGGCAGTCCTAAGTCTTTTCCGGACTACCAATCAAAGGTAGTGCTTATTATATGCTATTTGGAAGGGGATGTAGCCGCATGGGCTATCCCGTTAGTGAATTTAGACAGCCCACTGCTATACAACCTAGATCAATTTAAATCAGAATTTCAGTAAATATTTGATAGACAAACTATGGTATGATCAGCGGTTAACTAGGTCCTTGAGCTTTGGCAGGGCAACAAAAAGATTTTTTCGGATCTTACCCAATTCAATCGTCTAGTGCTAGAATCCGCTTGGCCTGAAGATACAAGGGCTACCCTGTTTTATAGAGGTCTCAGAAATTAGATTAAAGACATTTTGGCCCAGGTTGTTCTGAGACCCGCTACCTACTCAGGGTTAGTGTACTTAATTATTCAATTGGAACACCGTTTTACAGAAAGTAGGGGAGAATGAATGAGGAAGGACTCCAGAAGTATTTATGAACTCCTACTGTAGATTCAGTCCAACATGAAAACAATGTTGGTCAAATAAGCGAACCTTCATCCGAACCCATGCAAATAGGGGGAACCCGGGAATCACTTTCGAAGGAGGAAAGGATAACAAGGTCGAAAAAAAGATTTATGTTTCTATTGTGTGAAGCTAGGGCATTTTGTGCGGCTATGTCCCAGGATACCCAAGAATTTACACCAGAGCATTAAGAAACCATAAACTTTTTTTTTTTGCTTACACACTACAGGTGGCCGTTGCACACTTGAACCTTCGAGCCATTATACAGTGTAAACCATGACCCCATTGACGTTTCCGTTCTCATCTATTCTGGAGTGACTGGAAACATTTTTTTTTTACTTCTGCTTCACTAAAAGGTTGGGAATACCAAGGCATCACAAGAAACAGGAAAAAATGGTCAGAGCAGTTGATGGGTCAGTTCTTACCTAAGGTACTTTGAAGTGGCATACTCCTCCTTTGAAATTGACCTGCAGTAATGGACATTCAGAAATCCTACAGTTAGATCTCATTGATGTGCCACACTTCTTTGTTATCCTAAGAATGTCGTGGTTGATGGAACATAATCCAACTATTGACTGGGAGGTAGGTTCCATGAAGTTGTCGTCCACGTTTTGCAGAGATCAGTGTTTCGCAAAACACTGTTGAATCAAGCTGTCTATCTTTGCTCTGGAGTTTCGGAGATGTGCCTTCGACTTACTACAAGAGATTCATTTTCTCTTTACAAACTCAAGGTGACCTAATCACATTTCTTGGGTTCAAATATCACCTCTATGCTGATGATACACAAATTTATTTTCAACCCCTGACCTAACACCTGCTGTACAGACCAAAGTTTCTGAATGTCTCTCTGCTATATCATCCAGGATGGCCCTCCACTGGCTTAAACTTAACATGTCAAAAACAGCTCCTCATAATTCTTCCCAAACCTGGCCCTACTTCCTCCTTCCACATTACTGTTGGAAGTACTATCATTCACCCAGCACAAGCACACTGCCTATGTGTCACACTCAACTCCTCTCTCACATTCAAAAGGTAGCTAAAACCTGTTGTTTTTTCCTCTGTAGTACTACAAAGATACGCCCTTTCCTCTGTTGTTCGACTGCTAAAACTCTGACACAGACCCTCATTCTCTCCTGTCTCGATTACTGTACCCTCTTGCATTCCAGCCTTCCTGCCTCTCAGCTGTCTCCCCTACAATCTATCCTAAACGCTGCTGCAAGAATCACTCTACTCTTTCCTAAATCTGTGTCAGCGTCTCCCCTGCTGAAATCCCTCTCCTGGCTTCCTATCAAATCCCATATCACGCACTCAATTCTCTTCCTCACTTTTAAAGCTTTACACTCTTCTGCTCCTCCTTACATCTCAGCCCTAATTTCTCGCTATACATCATCCCGACTCTTGCGTTCCGCTCAAGGATGTCTTCTCTCTACCCCTTTTGTATCCAAAGCCTTCTCCTGTCTTAAACCTTTCTCACTGACTACCCCACACCTCTGGAATGTCCTTCCCCTCAATATCCGACTAGCACCCTCTCAATCCACCTTTAAGACACACCTGCTTAAGCAAGCATATGAGTAGTTCCATGGCTGATACTTTACGCCTCATACATAAACCTTGGCCCTTTGCAGGCGCACTTACCAGAACGCCCTTCTACTGTCTCTGTACATTCTTCCTACCTACCAATTAGATTGTAAACTCTTCGGAGCAGGGACTCCTTTTCCTAAATGTTACTCTTATGTCTGAAACACTTCTTCCCATTATGTATTATTTGTTATTTATATGATTGTCACGTTTATTAAGGCTGTGAAGCGCTATGAACATTAATAGCGCTATATAAATAAACACATGCATGCATACATCAAGGTTTTAAAGGCGTTGTCGATCAAATGGAAGCCAAATCCCTACCCCCTCCTTGCTCTTTTGATTGCCAGATTGATGTAGAACCCGGCGATAATATCCCTTGCAGCAGAATTTATACACAGATGGAGAAATCGTGCATAAGTCACATTGAAGGGCAAGAGTCCAAAGAGAGCGATATGGAAGGGAAAAACATTGGGTAGCTTGGTTCTTCAGGGCGTTTTGATTTAACTGAAGACGAAATTGATGAAGAGGATGGAAATAGTGATTTTTTTCAGATACTGATCCAAGACCTTTTTATCTGCACAGTTTCTGCTCGGACAACGAAGATGAAAACATTGAAATAAAGAAAGAGATGCCTTTAAAGCCATACTGGAATTGAAGGACGGGAATGAGTGTGTACCGTGCCCTTTGAATGGTTCTGGAAACTTATTCTAACTTCCCAGTGGACTCTGATGTAGAAATAAATTATTTTGGTAGAATCATTGCTATAGCTGAAGACATTAAGAACATACAGTACGAAATAATTTCTTGAAATCTCAAAACTGGGAGATGGCAACAAAGACTGAACCCAATCGAACATTTATGCCGAGACTTGAAGATTGTAGTCCATTGACGATCCCAAGAAACCTATCGGAACTGGATCAATTTTCCTGTGAAGAATTGGCAAAAATGTCACCACCCTACAATGCAAAGCTAGTAGAGACCAATCCAAAAAGACTCCCAGCAGTAATTGCTGCAAAAGATGTTTCTACCAAGTACTGACTTACTGATCTGAATACTTATGCAACAAGTAAATTTCATTTTATACCTTTCCTTTGCTGACATTTAAGCTCATCCTCATATAACAATGTTCAGTTTAACAATGACCGCTTTGTAGCTTAGAATAAAAAGTTTGTTTTAAAAACTGTGCATATATTATTTGGAATTCAACAAAACTTGACTATAGGAGACGAGTGCAGAGATATAACCTGGGAGGCCTATATTGGGGAAAGTAAACCTTGGCTTTTATTCAGCCAGTGGCTTCAAACAATACAGCTTTAAGGCAGCATACAAATAAATAAAACAGGACTTTGCCTTTGTAAGGACTGACTCACACTTCCCAGTCTGCAGGGCTGGGAAGCTAGGCCTCTTGCCAATCTCTGACCCAAAAGTCCAAAGATGTACCTGGTAATAGGGTACTCTCTTCCGCAGTCCAGACGGTTGGTGTTCCAGGGGTGATGCCTCTGACAGGTTACAGTGTCCACTGGGTCTTGGAATAGTGGGTCTGGTTCCCTGGGATCTCTCTCTGACAGCACCCACTTCCTTAGTGCTAGATAGATCCCCTTCCAGTTAAGCATGAGACTTTTTCAACTTACACTGGCGACACACTTTATTCGAGCTTGGCTAGTCCCACGAATTCGGGTATACCCGGGTGTATTGAGGTTTGTGACTGTTTTCTGCCCGAGTGCATTGAGGTATTTTCCAGGCAGGGATTGAAGCATTTTATTCCCGCTGGCTGCAATACTGCACAGTATATATATATATACTGCATTACAATTCATGAATTTATGCCATCTGGTAGACACGCGAAGCATTGCAGCCTATTAAATCCTAATCATTATCATTTAACAGATCAGCCGCCCGTCAGCCAGGCATGAACCCAGGCTAGGAAGGCAAACGCAACGGGGCTTGTCAGAGGTGAGGAGCGGCGCATTCCAGGTATCTGCCAGGTACATACTGGGTATTTGCTCGAATAAAGTGTGTCGGTGCAGTACTGATGAGCCAGGTGGAGACTGGATAATTGTCTGTAGCTGCAATTACCCAGCTCCCTGCTGGATTCATCAGCAGATACAGGCTTTCTATTGGGAGCCCTATTTAGACAGGGGTTAAGGCGCGGTCACGGTGACATTATTGGTAAGGGGTGGATACTTTTGCAAACCACTGCATATGAGATTTTATTTATTAGTTGCTTATTTGGATGGGAGCGGTTTTTATATTATAGATGTGATTTTGCTTATTTATTTATTTCTATTATATTAAGTGTTTTGGTCTTCGGCTATGAGTAAGTCTATCAATTCACTTTTACACAGCATAGTCTTTTTGGGGTGGTTATTGTAAGTTAAAAGTGAAAACTATCACTAAAGTCTGAAGACTGTTCCTTTGCGTCTATCATGGCAGTTTTGATGCTCCAGTGAGAAGATCTGTAAACTTTGCTGAAAGGTGTATTGTGATTTTTTTTTTTTAACATATCTTTGATTTATTCCATTCTCTAGCAAATAGATAAGTTATGCATTGCAAAGCAACAAAGGGCGTCCACAAGGTGAACTGGCTCACATCTAAAGGGTTAACTTACAAAGTTCATCCTGAATAGGTTTAATTCTTTCAAAACCATTATCTATCTTTGCCACAATAGCACTTTTTATGCACCACTTCCTAACCAGTTTTCACCTGATGTAATTTGAAGCAACAGCTCTATTTCTATTGTAATGTTTGTGTTAATGTTCTCTTAGGAGCCCCAGGCCGAGCAGCTATGCCAACCCCGGGAAACACTGCAGCTTTCCGAGCTGCCCTATGGACAAATATGGAGAAACTAATGGACCAAATTTATGCTGCTTGTGTTCAGGTATGGCTGAGCCTGTGCCTTTATTCCCAGAGTGAATCTAAAATATATATTAAGACAAACTTCTAAAATATAAATCTGTATTCCAGGTGCAGCACCTTCAGAAAGTGTTGACAAAGAAGAGAGACCCTGTGTCCCACGTTTGTTTTATTGATGAAATAGGAAAGGTGAGCATGTCTGACTTAATATAGAAAACTATTCTTTGGGAACAACTGATTAAATGGTATTGTAAGATTATGTACATATAATTTTTGTATTCACCAATTTACATTTACAATCCTTTTATAAGAGGATTGGACCAGATTTAGAGCTTTGGCACATGTGTATAGTAGTTGAAGGCATGTTTTGTGCAAGTACAATGCCACATTAAATTAGCAGATCCCCCTCCTTTGTTTTCTTTTTGACCCCCCTCGCTCCCCCTACCTCCCCCGTTTGTCTACCATATATAAGATGCAAGAGGTTTCGGGAGCTGAACCACGTTCATTTCAGCTTCGGGTACCTCCTGGTTCCTGAGCGCTCCTGCTTGAAATCTACTCCTGACTCCTTTTCCTCATGTGATTCCTATCATGTCCATATTTTCTGAGTCTAACACCAACACATTCTAGTTAAATTCTGTATTTCTATGTAATACTGGGACTAGAAAAACCCGCACTGCACTAAAATGGACTGATGACGTGGAGTTAGTTTGTCCAAAAATAACAAACCTGGTGATGGACTCCATTTCTTTCTCTCCGTGTCTTGTGGCGTGCTGCCCAAACAGCCTTCAATATGATCAAAGAATAACAGAGAAAGATGCAGCGCTAGAACTGCTTCACAAAGCAGTTACTGCATTTATTAGCTTTAATGCTGACCACACAGCATACACAATGCTTCACGGGGAGCCACCCACCCTTCATCAGCTGTGTGACAAAGGGTGGGTCACCCCACCCCCGAAAAAAAAGTGTGTTCTGTGTGGTCAGCATTAAGCAAAAAAAAAAACGGAGTAACTGCTGTGTGAAGCTTTTCGAGTGCTGCATCTACTTTTGTTATTTCTTGATTATGGTGTAGTTAGGTTGGCAATACTGTATGCTGCTGACATACTTTATGTAACAGGGTAGGTATGTCACGGTAACTTATGACAAGATATAACATACACCAAATACCTGGGTTGAACTGAACGAGGCTTAGATATAATAAAGTATATTTATTCCTTAAATAGGTGAACACAGCAAAATAGTACAAATAACAGGCAAGAAGATAACACTTACTTAGGGTTGGGGGATGAGAATTATCAGATAGCAATTCTCCAGCAATCAGGTAACAATCAAGATGGTATTAGAAGACAAAGACTGTAGGGTTGCCAACAGTTTATATACCTTTGTAACCCTATTCTTAACATTGAATACAGACTATTAGAGAACAATTATCTGTATCCAATCTCTAACGTGGGAACACAGTTTAACCCATGCCCACCAGCTAGTTAGCCCATGGGCACTGGGACTCTGAAGGTCTCATTTCTGTAGCCCCACATTTAAATCAGGGACGCCGGCCAGTCTACCAAATGGAATATCTGGCAGGATCTTCTTCGTTTGTAAGTGTAAGATGTAACACTTACAAACCACTCCAGTTTGATGCTTCTCCGCCCTCAGGTAAACAGTGAGAGTGATGGATTCTTTTGATCAGCACTTAGTTCCTAGTCATTGGGTCGCCCCTCTGACCATCTGCTTCCCTTTGTGTAAAGGGATCTGCGCGGGTTTTCATCTCCGCTTTGGAATACAATATTAAAGTTAAAACACCAACATATTAAAATATCCGGTTCTGTTGGGTCCAGCGGGTCCAAACTTCCCAGATCTCAATGCCGGGACTGGGACACCATATGGTCCAAGTTTCAGCCCGCTGCGACCTTCAGAACCGGAGATACACAAATACTACTTAAACCGTTTCCTATTTTAATACAAAATTCTCCGCTGTAAATTAAATCACAGTTTTTCACTAAATCCCCATTGAAAACAACGGGCTAAGCCGCCATAGACTTTCAATGGTAAACCGCCGCCATTGGCGGCTATGGGAATCCGCCGCCATAGACTCTCAACGGGGCATCGCCGCCATTGAAGCCTATGGGGTTTCTCCGCCATAGCCGGTCAATGGAAACCGGCCGCCATTGAAGTCTATGGGGAAAAACTCCCGAACCTTTAAGGTGGTCCATACTCCGTCGGGTTGGTCAGAAAGGGTCAAGGATGGTTCTGCAGCCATGCCGTAGCAGTGACTACCCCAAACCCTGGCCCTCTGGACCCTCCAGAACCGGAGATATGGGCTTATGATTTTCCAGGTTTCGGACTTAGCCGTTTTCTCGTGCTGCTTCTGCCGCCGCCATTGGAACCTATGGCGCGACCCGCTCTGCCAGCACGACCTTTTCCGGGGGTCCTGGATTCGGGGACCCGGTGGTGGTCGAGTGAGGGGAGGCCTAGGGACTAGGGGCAAAAAGAATTTTATTTCTGGGTGCCCTAGAACCTAAGATTCCCACGCCACTTAACGTTGAACTTGACTAATCAGTGATCAAAGCTCTTTTTCAGACATTGTGTCTGCTTTGTGGTTTTGCGGTTTGGACGGCTGCCAACTCGTTCCTGGAAAGCGCCGTCGAGGAATCTCCATTGAAGTCAATGAGCCCATTGACTTACAATGGGAAACCGCCGCTCCTCCTCTCGGACGCCACCTGCTGGTCTTCGAGGGAAACAGGTCCAAAACAGCTAGTTCCGCCATTCAAATTAATGGAGCTTCAATGGCGGCCTATGGGACCCTGCAAAATGGTGCCTGAAAAGGCGGGAAAATTAAACAAAGGGCTATAATCACTATACAACTATTAACCCTTGCCCTCCCGAATGGATCCCAGTGTGTGTGTGGTGCAGACACTGACATTATAATAAAACATGGGAACAGGGGAACATACATTTTCATGATATAACAAGGTGTAAACCACATTCCTGGACCGCAGTCCAGTTAACCCCTTGTCTCCCTGGTGAGGTCAGGGGGTGGCCATATGGGGTGCAACCCCTTTAATACCGGGCCAATCCCCCTCTCCCTCTACAATGTATATTCTGACTTTCTTTCTACATCCTGTTATGTAAGTCCTGTTAGCTGCAGGCTATAAGGGGTTAATTCTATGGGTTTGTGCCCTCACCCATGCTCCTTTATGATGGACAGGAGTAAGGTGGTGACTCATGGCCTGTGTAAGCCTTTCAGGAATAGGTATAGACGATGAGCCTGCCCCTTCTATCCTAATAAGGGGACTACCACATTTAGTATTAGTCCTGCTTCTGCTCCGGAAGAGAGAGGAGTCATGTTCCTGCTCTGGAAGAGAGAGAAAGCAGAGTGCTGTCAGTCTCTCCTATGGCAGAATGAGCGTGCTTGCCCTCAGTCTTTGGACTGAGGGAGCATCAGACTCAGCGCCAGTGTTGCCCTATACTACCAGGGGCAAAGCACCATCCAGAGGTATGGAGCCTCTGAGACCTTGCATCGCTGTGAGAAGATCTGCAGTGTATGCCATACAATAAAGATCCTGTTCAGAATATACCCCTGTCTGAGTATCAGTCCTTAGGCAGGAGGAGAAAGATTGCAATAGTGGCTAACCTCTGAACTCCTTGGAGCCTACTACTGCTGGAGGTGCTATGCACCTGTGAGAAGAACTATGAGAGAAGACTCTAAGCCTGTCCTGATCTCCATATCATCGCAGATCAGCTCAGCTCAACTCTCCTGAACCTACAGATATACCTCAGCACCACACGGTAGCAAAAGAGTGAATCTCCCAGAGGGGGGGGGGGGGGGGGAAGGGGGGACAATGTGCTACATTTAGAACAGGGGTGGTCAACTTTAGTCCTCAAGGGCCACCAACAGGTCAGGTTTTCAAATGATCCCTGCTTCAGCACAGGTGGCTCAACCAGTGGCTCCATCGTAGGCCACCCCTGCTTTAGAATGTTAGTACTAAATTATGTCACATGCTATCCTTGCACTGAGCATTGCTTGCATGATCTTTACATGCCTAATGCTGCCTCTACTGTATATGAAAAAATTAAGGTCAGCCATAGGGCAACTGTCAGTGATTACATTCAGTTTTGTCTATAAATTATACGAAAGGAGATTCAAAGTTAATGGGCATGACATGAAGAAAATGTAAAGAGCAAGCTTATATATTGTGGGACGCCTGAACCAGATATTGTTGTTGGACAAAAAAGTAGCAATAACAACCGTCCTTTATGACATAAGTAATCTTCGTGCATTTTAAATGCTTTTTTTGTTGGCCATTTGAGGCCCAAATGCCCCTGCTAAGTAGACAATAATTTGTCAGATGTTTTGCAATTGTGCAGGCATAATTGGTTACATAAATGAAATGCTAATGAACACACCTGCAATTATATATCTCGTTTTTCTGTTCGCATCCTATTTTTACATGTGAACAACTAACGTGTATAAAATGTATATGTTGAATGTCTATGACCTCGAAATGAAATGTAAAATTATGCAAGATGCAAATTGTGCTTTTCATGCTTGAAGTGCCTGTTTGTGATGCGTCTTTACTGTGATAAAGCAATTGTAAAAGTAGACTGTAATGAACTGGAATGTTCATCTACAGATAAGTTAGCACTTTTTTTTTAAATTATGTGAGTATCTTTGTATTTAAGTAAATATTAACTAATGTAAATATTTGGCAAATACAACTCTTCCCCTTCTGCACAAATAAGTGTGCAGTTATTTTCTTTCCTTTGTGTGCCAGAGAACATATTTTGAGTATGTAGGTGTGCTGATCAGTACACACCATTATCTATACAAAAATATTACTTCCCATCCGCCTGGCTACCCTATTCCTGCCTTTTGTACGTGTGTCATTGAGTTAGACTTTCTTGTTATCTAGCCAGCTACCGTAGATTTTATTTGTGTTCTGATTAATGGACTGAAGGGGGGAATTCCATCTGCTAAAAAAAATAATAATTAAAAAAAAAAAAATATATATATATATATATATATATATATATATATATATGTTGCATAAAAGATGTGTAAATGTTCATACTGTATAAGCATGTAAAGCAATACTGTACTGTAGTTAATAGAAGCGAGTGGCACCCATACTAGTAATTGCCTGAAATTGTATTATGTAATTGTTTCCTTCACTACTAAATATATGTTCACACACACACACACACACACACACACACACACACACACACACACACACACACACACACACACACACACACACACACACACACACACACACACACACACACACACACACACACACACACACACACACACACACACACACGTAAATAATTCTTAGCACTAGAAGATCAACAGAAGGTCAACCAAAGTGGCTGTGAATAGGATCTGGGAATACTTAATTATACCTGGTTATCTATTGATTTGTTTATTATGGTGAAGTGTTCTTAAAGGACATACATTTTAAAGACTGGCATACATCTGCAACAGTGTTCAATATTAGAGTAGTAGGCGTTTTGGGCTACCAGGGAGCCTTATCCCAACTTTCTAGACTCATTATTGGCACGAGGCGTGAACAATCTCTGATCACTTTACGTGCATTTACAGTACATGTGCATTTTATTGAAAATATGTGCATATCCAATTAGAATCTTGTATGTGTTTTATTGGATTTCTTTTGGACAGCATTTTAAAAGGCATTGTACTGTATACTGCCCAGAAATTCACTAGCCAGGAGCATCTGTCTGGAAATGGCCAAAGAGCAATTTGCCATACATGCTACCCACTCATATTGTAGGAAATGTATTTGAAAGATTAAAATAAAAATGTGATATTTTGAACTGTAGACGGGGGTATAAAAAAAACCCCCCACATTTAAACCTATATAACCAGTTACCAGAAACTATCCATGCATATGTGAGTTTGATGAGAACAACTTCATTATTCTACTGCTCATCCAGTAGCAGGCGTTTTAATCACTCATCGCATTTACATTTTATTCTTTGTATTTTTTACTTTCCCTTGTATATTACCTAAGATGCTGTAGAAGCCAGAAAAGCTGAGTGACCTTGCAAGATGTCTCATAGTTGTGTTAGTAGATGGGAGTGAACCAGTCCCTGATAGTGTGCACTTAAGCTCCGACCTGGAGTCAGAAGAATATCAAATTCCTTCTATTAAAAAAAAAAAAAAAACAAGTCATGCAGGACCTACTAATTGAAATGGAGATACAAAAACATATATCACAAATCAAAACAGAAGTGTTGATGCTGGGGGAAAGGACAGACAGACTAGAGCACAGAATGGAGGGAACCATACAGATACAACACATAAATGATCAGGAAATTCAACATGTACATTTTGAGCTAAAGGGACTAAACAAAATATAAGACAACACTTAGAAATGGGCTACAATGGAAAATCTTAGAATCAGAACTATTCATGTAACTATTAAGCCCCATGATTTGAAGAATTAAAGAGACATTTTACAAACTTGGTAACCAATTTCAAAGAAGACCATAATACCTTGCAGAGGGTACATGCCATAGAGCACGAAGTCCAAGATTGCAAGAGTCTCTCACCCAGAGAGATGTAATAACCAGAGTTCACTATTTCTTTGGCGCTGACCGAGAAATCTGATTGCTATTACTGGAGTCAGGAAAGAATGTATTTTTATCCCTTTGAGACATACTTGGCAAATGTTTCACTGGGGGTTTTCTGTTTGCCTTCCTCTGGATCAATACAAATAGAAATAGAAATATAACGTGTATCCTAGCCGATTACATTTTAAAATAGGTTGAACATGATTGACATGTCTTTGTTACAACCTTGTCTTCTATGTAACTATTACTGCTGTTTGTGCTACAAGAGACCATGAAGAAGATTTTTTTGGCTCATTTTATGACATCCAGTTGGGTTATTTTAACAGTGTTCTAATTAATAAATTGGATATAACTTCACCTATGTCTGTAAAACCTAGCAGAAGTCATCAACTCCGTACAATGCAGACTCAATAAAGCTCAGACGGAGTCTTCTCTTTGTACATTGACATGATTTTTATTCACCTATCTCTCTGTATACAGGTGCTTTCTGCAAACATTGATTCTATTCTGCTCAATATCTTTAGCTCTCTCGCATGACAGTCGGGTTGGCGGCTTAATAAATCTGTTTTAGTGATTCCTGAAATATACAATGCGTAAGTACATTAAATCTCTGAATATTATTATTTATTTATTTTTAAACATCTGATATCCCTGTTTGGACTATTTGAGAAGCTTATACATCAGTTTTGAAAGGGAAAAGATAATCAGTCTGGCCTCCCTTAGAAAGGAGCTGAGACAGCACAGCTTTTACTTCTGACCTTCCGGAATGTTAAATGGAGCACAGACATTTCCATCTCCCTTCCTGCATAAGAAAATGATCAAGACCGTGAATTAAGAAAAAGCAGAAGGAGCACACCGAAGTTGGTTAAATATATAATTAAACAATTAAACAAGCATAATATCTTCACTTGCAATTGGCTAAGTAAAAAGTTGTATACAGCAGAATAGGTTGTTAGAATGGCGGAATTCCACTGGAGCGTTTTGAAGACACTGCCCACCTCGCCACACCACCTACATAAACCTGAACTGGGGGATCGGATCTGCAAGTTGCTCAAACGCGTTTCACACCAACATGCTTCATCAGAGGGAAATTTGTTAAACCTCCTACTGTCAGAAAAAGGATAAATTGCTCTAAGATGGCTAAACCAACGGTTTTATAAAAAATAAAGTAAATCAGAACTCCCTCTCCTGTAATAAAAATTGAAGTAGAAAAATAGTCCCAAATAGCCCTTAAATTAGACTAAAATCTTACCATTGCCGCTTCCTATGACCCTAATGTGATTAGTGCTCTATAAAATCTGACTAAGGCCAACTCAGCATCTTATAATACTATAAAACTTAATGAGATATAGATTAGACCATGTTTTTTTGCCAAAACCATCACCTGGGGCTATTAAACTGTTTAACAATGAAGTCAGCAAACAAGTATTTCTATATAAGAATTTAAATCGCTAGGAACCCCCTCCAAATTCCACCTAATTATTCTTACCTTTTCAGGAACCTCTTGCATACTGTAGGTCAATTCTTCTTTGCTCTTTATTATATCCATGACCACAATACTATCCTATCTTTATTAGGTTTACATTGTTTTGTAAGATTAAGTTATTGGTGTGATATTAGGCATTATTAGTTGGTGAAACAATGCACTTCCATGCCATAAATGCCAAAGAAAGCACTAAATCTTTGTTTCTTGGTATTCAGCTGATCAGTTGATAGAATCCTTGAAAAACTTGAACATCTTCTGATCTTTATTCCAATCATATTTGTCACCATTAAATGTTATCTTAGTTTATAGAACTCTACTTTTTGTTTATGTTTTAAAAACATACATTTTAGTGGAAGTCAAATCTTGTTCCTACATCAACAGGGAACCAACGTCTATGTAATCTTGTCGTTTCAGCTTTCTTTGAGCCTAATGTACCGTCAGTACACATACAGTATTAATCTCTTCAGTGTACGTACGTCTTTCGTTTAATTTTCAAAGCTAGAAAAAGCAATAACATAAAATTTGGAATAGCATTTAATGCTATAAACGCTGTACACATGGTCACTCAACCCAAAATAATGCAGTCATGTATCTAGAAACTGATATAGGTTTGATTTGGTGATGGTCCATACAACAAACCTCTTGAGACTAAAAGGAACATGCTTTAAACAATTACAAAGCATTATGGGAATGTGTGACTCTATTATATGCCGGTATGTTGGCTATTTATTCGTGAGGAACTGAAGCTTTAAATAACGTAAGCTTTTATAAATGTGCTATCTTGGGTCTGGTAACATTTGGAATGTGAGTACTGTATAAGGTTTTCAAAAACGTAGTCAACCAATTCACTTAATTATTAGGAAGTTCATAGAAACCAATTATACAAAAGTGACATTGGAAGATGTTGGGAAGAAATGTAATGATTTATGTTACTTTATTTTACTGAAGAAATACATTGGGATCTATATCTTGATGCTTTATATACTGTATGCAAAGTTCCATAAAAAATATTTACAGAGTAGGGAATTACTGAATAGATTACTTAAGTATTTCATGTTTTATTTAAGGTCTGCTTTCAATACATGCTGTGTGCTTTGCTGGATAGGTGATCCGAATAAATGGATATTCTACGTTGTACTCGTATAAAAAGACTCAAACTAATGACATAAGGATTGTTTGGCCCATTAACTCCTCTTTTGCTTACGCAAGCTTTTACTTACATTTTTATCTGTGTTTATTTTGTGCCTGTCCCGAGCACACACTTTGCTCTCACCACTTCTGCTGGGAAGATACTGTATTTCATGTATCTTAAAAATGTTTAGGAAATAAACCCTGGAATGGAAGCATTAAAAAGGAATTGACCTGTATATGCACATCTCTCATCACAAACACGTGGTACATAGTCTTGGTGGAGCCATTGTCTCATAAAATAGAGAATAGGATTTAATGACATTAGTCTAGTTCTCCACCGAGAGGAAGCGGGCACCATTTTATACAGTAGCTTAATGCTCTTGTCCCTACATGTACATGACCAGATATCTCCATAGTGCTACTGCATGAAAGTTGGAAAAAGGTTCATTATAGAAAACGTTTTGAAAAGCTACAAAGAAATATGTACTTCAGAACGGCAAATGTTTTTATTTCAGATTTACTCAGTGATAGAAGTGGCTTGAAGTTATAACTGGGGGGAGCTCATGCACAGTGTTTTCTAAGATGACCACCTTATCTGTTAACTCCATACACAGGAGGCACAAAAATCAGAATGCATTAAACCCCACACTATTGTGCAAAGAACTATATACTGTATGTGAATGGAAGACGGCCTTTTATACCCATGACGGCCACTACAAATACTTGGTCATGCCTTTCGGGTTATGCAATGCACCAGCTGTATTTCAAAATGTATCAATGAGATTTTAAGGGATCTACTCGATTGATTTATCCATGGTATATCTGGACGATATCCTTTTTTTTCCCCAGTTCTTTGTATGAACATCGGGCACATATTAGACAGGTTCTCTAAAGACTTCGGAATCACTCCCTTTTTGCCAAGCTTGAGAAGTGTCAGTTTGAACAGAAGATGATGTCCTTTCTCGGATACTTCATCTCCTCCCTTGGATTTGAGATGGATCGTGCAAAAGTATCAACAGTGCTGGATTGACCCCTACAGATAGGCCTCAAGCCAACTCAACGATTTCTTGGGTTTGCCAACTACTGTACGACCAACGTTTCATCAGGAACTTCTCCAAGGTAGTTGCGCCCATTACGGCTCATACTAAGAAAGGGGCAAATCCCAAGATATGGCCCTCTGAGGCTCTTCTGGCTTTCGTGAAACTCAAGTCCGCCTTTTCTTCCGACTTGTATTGATCCATCCAGATCCTACGAAACCCTTCGTACTGGACGTGGACGCCTCTGATTTGGCAGCAACAGCCATTCTTTCTCAAAGGTAGGATTTTCATGGGAAACTCCTATCCCTGTGCCTTCTTTTCAAATACATTTTCTGCCGCAGAAAGAAATTATGATGTTGGAAATAGGGAACTACTAGCTATGAAAGGGCTCTAGAAGAATGGAGACATTTACATGAGGGGACAACTTCTCCCATCACAATCCTGACGGACTACAAGAACCTCGAATACATTGAAAGAGCAAAGAGACTCGGGGCACGTCAGGCGAGGTGGGCTCTCTTCTTCACTCGGTTCAACTTTGTGATCTCTTATCGTCCAGGATTTAAGAATGTCAAAGCAGACACGCTATCCAAACAATTCTCTCCAGACGATGCCAAGGAGATAGAGCAGAGGGGCCCATCATTCCATTTTCTCAGATCATCTCTATGTTTCATCTTCACTTCTGCAACAGATTTCACAGACTCAGGCAGAGGATCCCAGGCCAACATACACTCGTTCGTCCAAACTATTTATCCCTACCCAATTTCGAAGTGAGGTGTTGCAATGGGATCATAACTCCAAAACGGCTTGTCACCCAGGAGTTGGGAAGATGTGATTTCCTTGAATGGATCTTTTGGTGGCCAGAAATCCGCGAAGACGTGAAGGAGATTTTCGCAGCCTGCCTTGTATGCGCCCAGACTAAGGTGCCGAGGACGTTACCCTGCGGGTTGCTCAAGCCCTTGCCAGTCCCCACCTGCCCGTGGACCCACTTTTCCATGGATATTATTGTGGAGCTGCCTCCCTCCAGGGGTATGACTACTATACTGGTAGTAGTTGATCGATTCACACAACAAGCCCATTTTGTTCTTCTCAGGAAGCTATCCACAGCCTCTGAACTATCGGCGATCTTTATTAAGGAGATATTCCACCTTCATGGAGTTGCGACGGATATATTCTCAGACCACGGGTCCTAATTCTTGCCAGATGGAAAGCCTTCTGCTAAAGAATGGGTATCTCCCTGCATTTCTCTTCCTCCTATCATCCCCAGTCCAATTCCTCCGTTGTTTTGTGTCCGAACTACAGAATGACTGGGTTGACCTACTCCTGTGGGCTGAGTTTTCTCACAATTCCATGAAACATGATTCAACATTGGAATCACCGTTCTTCTGTGCCTATGTGTACCATCCTGCTGCCCTTCCCCCTTCCAGAGTTCCTGCAGTGGACGACAAAATCCAAGAACTCCAATTACTCAGGAAGAGGATCCAGGCCAATCTGGTCAAAGCCGCCCACCAGCAAAAGATCCAGGCGGTAAACGCCGACGACCACCTCCCCCGTTTCAATTAGGAGATCAGTTTTGGTTGGCTACAAGGAATATCCGGCTGAAACTGCGCTCCTCCAAATTCGTTCTTAAATTCATTAGACCTTACAAGATCCTGAAACAGGTAAACCAGGTGGCGTTTAAATTGGAACCCCCGGCTAGTTTGAAGATACCTCCTGTGTTCCATGTCTCCCTCCTCCAAAAGTTCATCCAGAACACTTTATTTATTTTTGCAGGTAAATTTACGAGGCCTAAAAAGTAAATGCATAAAATTATGAAAGTACAAAAAAGCGCATTGAACAAAATAGGGAGTATCAAGGTAAATTTGGAGCAAAATGAATGCAAATAGTTTTATTTTGATGTTACGTCTCTTTACATCAATGTATCAAGGTCTTTGCTCCAGGTTTTGTGCTGTATGCATTAGCTTTAGATTTTGGGAGTGTCAGTAGAATTCCATGACGCACATGTTCCAATACGATGTATCAAGTTCTGCATCTCTTTGTGTCTTTTTTTGATATCTTATATTTATGTTAAAATATTCACCATGTATATAGGAATGGTCCAAGATGACCACTAAAGAAATCCCATAGATATGCACTCAACTAAATTATAATATAGAGTAGTTAGAATTGTTATGCAAACCATATGGGTCACCAGGAGGTTAAAAACACAAAACAAAAAATTATTTATTTAATACTATGCAAATATAAACTTATCTATTTGAATACACCTAAATTATTTATAATTATTATCTATTTATATATAAAATCATCTAAAACGTTATCCACAAAGAGCAGCTGCGGAGCAGGTCAAACAGAACACAAAAGGGTATTTTTCAAATTACTTATCTGTGATCAACATAAGTATAAGTATCGCGGCCTCATTAGTAATCATGGGCCCACAGATATACAGTTTAAGTATTGTAGGTCTATATGTGTTCACCACAAATGATCAGGTGCCCGTATGTGTGGGCTTCAATAAGCCTGTATATAACCAGTTCCACTCATACAGTTGACAGGTATTCACCATGTCTGAGATGGCATAAACTTCTGTAGCTAACAAGTTGTGTCAGAAATTCTTATCTTACGTTTGACACACGCAGAAAATGGACCAATGCGTTGTAACAAACAAATAAACACACGTTCTAATGTTGGTACTTAACCCCTCTTAGTTTTGCAGATTTTCATTTGTGAAAACTGAAGCAAAAGAAGTATTTTCTTTTCCAAACAAAAAAAAAAAAATCACACGCAAAAAATATGTTTGCGTCCTCTGTTTGTGATGCTGTGTCATTGCTTTGTATTACAGCAGACTCCAGAAAACATAATTACCAGAGCTGGTTCTATTTGAATCATTGTGTTAAGTGGAAATTTGGTGCACACAAAATAAAAAAAAATGGCTACGTGAAATACTTTTTCAATAAATAGTATCCAATATTCTTGAATCCTAAATATTATGACAATATTTTGTCTAAAGAGTGTTCTTTAGTTACATGTTTTGCCCCAAATATGCCAAGCGTGCCACTTCCATGTAACCTCCAAAAGATGTTATATATTAAAAATACATTATTTTTTTTTATCATGAGCTGGACTTCCCCTGCTTCTCTTATTTGTATGGGACATTTATTTGGGAATGCTCCTGTGCTGTATTTTTTTGTCTTTTTTGTTTGCATAGGTTTTGGAGAGGGGAGCTATGCATATTACATCAACGGCCCAGCATAGCAAAAAAGGAGCAGCGTATTGCCCTGTGGCAAAAACACCACAAACCAATTCATTACAATGTTAATCCAGACCCTGTTAATGAGCTTTATCCTAGATGAACAAGAGGGAGAGTGCGGATCAAAGGATAATCACATGCAGTCTCATCTTTTTGCTGTTAAGGATTATATCACACAATATGTCCTGTGGTGTTGATCTCTGATTAGATTTCCATCATAGTTACAGTAATTCTACCTTTAGCCTGGTCAGTAATCACTGTGCTATAGTAAGGAAATGTACTGTGCCTCATGACAGCACACCGCAATCCTTTTTAACTGGACCACAGAGCTTTGTAATCGAAGAATTTTAATTGGTTAGAGTTTAGCTTTGATATAAGAGCAGAAAGGGATGGAACCATTCTAAAATACAAAGTTTGTTTTTTTGGAGGGGGTGGGAGGAGGTTGGACTTATAAATAAAGCCGTGAATGTTGAAATACAAACAAATAAATGGTACAATATCTAGTCAACGGCGATGGGTTTTTTATTTTTCTCCTTTCGAATATTTTCATTTTTAAAGCCCGATGCTTTATTCAGGCGACATGAACAGTTTAAATATTAAGTGTACGAGAGGTAAAAATGGATGTCTCCTTGTACTGTCCAGTATAGTTGTCATAGTAACCTTGGATGCAAAAGATTAAGAAAACAATGAACTTTAACAGAAAAAAATATATATGTTTTGTTTAAAAGAGCAGGAAATGTTCAGGGGGAAAAGTTAGCATTATATGAGTTAAACGTATATATGGTTCTGGAGCTGCTTTAAGACTTCATAGAATTACATTATAATCAGTGGCTCTTTTCCAAACCTTTGTTTTTTCCCTGTTAAAAAAAATTGACAGTACATTATGAAGCAGTAGAAAGCAGGGTGTTATATTTTCTTTACCTGTTCTTTCGGGGGATATTTTAAACATGGGGGAGTGGGGGAAATAAGGAAAAGCATGCAGAATGGACTTCAGTACCATCTTTTACTACTCCGGTGCCTATTTCTTTACCAGTTGCAAATCTTCCCACCTTTTAAAAATTAAGATCTACAAGATAAAAATAAAACCAGGTGTCACAGGATATGGGGAGGAAAATAATGTGTGTTTTTCCCATTTACAGAAACAGCTTTCGGCATTTAATTATTATAAAAGCCCTGGTTTCCCGATTTTCACAGACCTGTAGAAAAAAAAATACCACCAGCAGATCAGGAATGACTGATTACAGAATTAAAGTTTGTTTTCATTGTAGTAGTACTGGTTATATTTTTAGAGCCAACCCATCTGAGGGGGTTATTCATTAACCCTTTAAACGCTGGAGGGGCCGCAGCCACCAAAGTGCAACGGCCACTCCAACACTTTGCGTTCACTGACGGCTCTTCGAGAGCGATCCCATGATTGCGACGTCACTGATGACAAGAACGGAAGAGTCCTCTCATGTCCTTAAAATGGCCAGATAGCTCCTATAGGAACGCAGAACGGTATCTCCTCTAGAAAATGACCAAATAGCATATGACGTAGCTACTTCATCATGGGCCTAAACTAACCTTATTAGCTTCTCTAAGGAGGCAAGTAGGAATTTAGATCAGGGTAATCCAGTTGATGTGGTCTACTTAGATTTTTCAAATGTTTCTGACAGGGTGCCACATAATAGGTTAGTGTACAAACTAAAGGATGTGAATCTCTGTGATGTCCAGCACCACGTCTTGAATAAAGATTGATTTTATCTTCACTTTGGCGGAGTTTCTATTCATGCAGTGACCGCCGATAACTCTTCTATTCTACAAACTAAAGGAGATTGGTATGGGTGAACATTTTTGTACCTGGATTGAAAACTGGTTGGTTGAAGGATAGACCGCAGTGTGTTGTAATAAATAGAACCTTCTCAGGTTGGGCTAAAGTTGTACGTAGAGCACCTCAAGGATCGGTACTGGGACTTACTTTTTAACTATAGAGCGCAAAGTCTCAATTTTTGCTGATGATACTTATGTAAGGTATTAAAATCTGAGCAAGATGTAATTTCTCTACTGTAGGACTTGGATAAACTGGAAACTTGGGCAGGTGAGGTTTAATACTGATCAATGTAAGGTTATGTATTTAGGAAGCAAGAATAAACAAGCTACATACAAACTAAATGGAACAAAATTAGGTCAATCCTTGAAGGATTTATGAGTGCTTAAAGACAGCTGGTTTAGCAATAGTGCTCAATGTCAGGCAATAGCTTCAAAGCAAATACGATATTATCTTTCATAAAATGATGTACGGATGGAAGGGAAGGTTGCATAATTTTGACATTGTGTAAATTCTTAGTAAGACCACACCTTACTGCACCGACACACTTTATTCGAGCAAATACCCAGTATGTACCAGGCAGATACCTGGAATGCGCCGCTCCTCACCTCTGACAAGCCCCGTTGCGTTTGCCTTCCCAGCCTGGGTTCATGCCTGGCTGACGGGCGGCTGATCTGTTAAATGATAATGATTAGGATTTAATAGGCTGCAATGCTTCGCGTGTCTACCAGATGGCATAAATTCATGAATTGTAATGCAGTATATATATATATATATACTGTGCAGTATTGCAGCCAGCGGGAATAAAATGCTTCAATCCCTGCCTGGAAAATAACGCAATGCACTCGGGCAGAAAACAGTCACAAACCTCAATACACCCGGGTATACCCGAATTCGTGGGACTAGCCGAGCTCGAATAAAGTGTGTCGCCAGTGTAAATATGGAGTACAGTTTTGGGCACCAATCCATAAAAAGGACATTATAGAATTGGAAAATGTGCAGAAAAGAGCCACCAAGTTAATAAAGGGTCTGTAAGGAGACCGTGATGGCAGATACAATAGATATCTTTTGGAAAAGGTTGGACATCTTTTTATAAAGGAAAGGTATACAGGGATATACCAAATAAGTAAACATGGGAAGGATGTTGATCCAGGGAGAAATCTGATTGCCAATATTTGGAGTCAAGAAGGAATTTATTTTCCCCGTTATGAGACATAATTGGATAATGTTTCACTGGGGGGGATCAATATACTGTAAATACAAAAAGATGAGTATCTTGATCGTCTAAATTTAACACAGGTTGAACTCGATGGATATGTCTTTTTTTTGTTTTTTTTTTCAACCTCCTCTACAATGTAATTATATATGAAGTGCCAGACCCCATAATGTGATAGCTACCTCATGGGCAATCCAAGGGGCTAAACTTCGATAGTTCGAATCAGGGCTCTATCAATTTCATGGAAGTTTCTCTGCGGTAGTACACTGCTGCGCACTACCGCAGTTTAATAAATAAAACAGAGTAATTCTATATAATCCGAAGTAGTTCCAGGAAAATATCAGCGCAAACTGAAAACAAAATGTTGCGCTGATATTTTTCTGGAACTACTTAATCTTGTACTGGGAACCGTCTACATTATGCAGCACCCATGCACGGTTTAGTATCCTAGAAATCCCTTGGTTAGCGCTTCTCCTTATTGTTTGTTTTATAATCCGAAATGTCTGTCGTCGTCTGAATACCTCTACTGACGTGAAGGGGGATTTTCATCTGAAAAGGGCCCGAACAAGGCTGCCGTATATAGAATTACCCCCTTAGTCTCCAATATACTGCTGCCTCACATAATCCAGCTTTTGTAAATATTGTCATACCCCAGACTCCCTGCTTCTAATATGTAAAGGCAGGGTCACTTCTGACATTTAAAGTGTGACATTATAATATATTCAGTCTTAAATAAAGGTTGACCTGTGAGTAAAGCTACTATTTTGAAAACACTTCTAAATGCTAAATAAATACTCCATAACACATAATGAATGTAGAAGTAGACACAAGACTTATTTATTTTTCAGTGCTAGACTGTTCTAAAATGTTTCAACAGATGGGGTTAATTACTTCTGATCATATAATTAAATTGTCATGTACCTTTTTTTAAAGTAGAATATACGTTAACTATAATATACTACTGTTGCTTCAAATCAAATTACTATTGATCTTTTTTTTTTTTTAAATATGCATATAATTTAGGCCCATTATTTGTGAGACTGAAAATATTTGTATGTGTTTTACGTGTCAACTAAATCTGGCAATAAATATTTCAAGTTAACTGAATAACCAATTCAAAGAACCAGTTGTTGAACAGGATCATAAGTTGGGTAATTAGGGCAAGGAACCCCGTTATCTCTGTGGATAAATGCTGTTGTCATACCACTTTGGTGCTGGTAATTCACCCTTTTATGGACAAAGCTGATGTACAGGGAGCATACCTTCAGGTATCTACCCTCACTTCTGTCCTCGGATGAATATACATTTGGAGGGGGGGGGGGAATAGCAGCAGCAGCAGCAGCAGCAGTGACGATGAGAATTTAGAATGCAGCATAAAAGTACACAAGTTCAGTACAGTACAGTATAGGCACATGGCAGACAATGGAAAATAAATCATTTACAAGTAATAGATTTTTATTTCAACACTGCACGTAGTTTTGTCCCTTCGCCCCTTTTAGGTAGTAATGCACTCGGGAGCATCACGAGCAGTGTATCAACAAATCCTTCCTTCCTTTTGTGGTTGCGCGATATTGTATCATGGCAATGTAAATTTAATCGGCTAATTTTATCTAATTTCACTTCGTAAAGGGTGTGCTAACATCGGAATGTTCCTAATAAAAATAATATGAGTACATAAAGAGCAGCAAGGTTTGTCATGGCAACATTTTCAAGATACAATCATCCTTATTTTGCAAGGTTAACTCAAAATAAAAATAGGAAGATTTTACTAGGACATTGTGTAACTTTTTGCATAATTCCTTAATTTTGTGATGGATTTTATTTGTGTATTATAAAATATAGATTTTTTTTTGGATTAGTCTGCGTGAACTAAGATTTACAAAACGTTGCTTCCACAATGAGCAGACCACGTGAGCTGAAGTCACTGGATATGTATGTAAAACGGGACCTAGTGCTCTTGAGTGTGAAGGATGTTTTGTGAATTTGGTATTACTGCACTTGAATGGTTTTTTGGCTCTGTTTTCAGTCTGCATGTAACACACTGCACTGTGTACTGAATCATTCTTTGGATTTTTTTCTTCTCTGAGAATTTCTGCTCACAATCCAGACTATTATTTATATTCCAACACATTCCTAACACAGAACATCTAGGATCCACTGTTGGAATTGTAAAAATAAAATAAATAATAAACTCTCATTTGTATCCCGTATATGTTTCCAAGTTAAATATTTGTACTGGAGCTAATGTGCTTTAACATTTAGTGCAAGACAACAGCATTGAATCACTTGTATTTGACATTATTTTATGCTGTATGTCGTTATTAGTGGCTAACGTAGGAATCCTGTACATTTTGTTACCGGTATCATGTTTTCTTTCTTTTCTTTTAGGATGGCCAATCTGATATTCTGTACGCATTCTGGAATTCAGTTACTCAAATACTTTCATCCCAGTTTGAGAAAGCAACAAACTGTAAGTTCTGGAGAATTGTAAGAACCTTCACTCTTTTGATGATTCTCTTCACAGTTCGATTCTGCTGGAATTCACAGATCCACTGCCGGAGGGACCTGCAACGCTGCTAAATCTTATTTTTATTTTAGCAACTGTTGTTTATCCAGATACCAAGGGAGCATTTTTTATGTAAACCTTTCTGCATATTTTTTGACGGCATTCGTTATTTATATTTAACTCACTAAACATGTGACAGCCATAAAGAAATGTTGGTCCAAATTGGGGCACTGCATCATTGAAGATAAATAATTGCCCAGTCTTATATTGCAAGATAACCGCAGCATACAGATGTAGCAAGACTATTCTCGGTGCCACAAAACACCATGATGAACACAATCTGCGACCCCCCACCTTACAGCTACCAAGTATCATATGTGAAGATATTCAGTGTCGGCCACACATGGAACTGCACTAACATATCAATATTTCGGCTGACCGTAGCCGAGCTTCAGATGAGCCTTGGCTCACCGGCGGAAAACTAAGTGTTCACACAGTTGTCGTCTTGCACATTCTCATGTTCATGGGGAGTGTAAGTCTTGCTACAGCTGTATCTCCCACTTCAGAGTCTAGTGTCTTGGCCACTAATCACTCCTCCCATATCTGTTGGAGGAGATCATTTATGTCGGCTGATGCTAAACTTCATATGTCTGTGTTTTTTTCCATAGCTTCCATGTTTCTGAAACAGGCTTTCGAAGGAGAATACCCGAAGCTGCTGAGACTTTACAATGATTTGTGGAAACGCCTTCAACAATATAGTCAGAATTTGCAGGGCACGTTTGCAAGTAGTGGAAGCTCTGATTTCATTCCCGAGCTGCAACAAATTGAAGACAATACACAGGACATGTTCATGATTAAGAAACTGGATCATGAGTGCGTATATATTTACATTTGATTATCAGAATATATCTAAGCCATTACAGCAGTTCCGTATTTCCATGATACCACTCAGGCTTGTACTGTTCCAGAAGAAGCAGGAGCCAGAAAGATTAATAAAGAATATTATTGCCTCTCTGACACTTCCACTGTCATAAATTACATCACAAATGATAGAAGGCTGTCAACTATGTAGAACTAAATACAGCTCAACCCCGTTATAGCGCGATCTGCTGGGCAACTTGCCTGGATTTGCAGAGAGGAATGTCCGGCTACACACACACACATATATACACACACACACACACACACACATATATACACATACAGTACACACACACACATATATATATATATATATATATATATATATATGTACACACACACACATATATATACACAAACACATATATATATATATTACACACACACACACACACACTCTCTGTCCCCTCAGTCTGTCACTGTTATACACACACACACACACACACACACACACACACACACACACACACACACACACACACTGTTCCCTCAGTCTATCACTGTTACATATACTCACACACACACATACAACACACACACCTCTCCCCCCCCCGACTCTCTCACTGGGGGGAGGAGAGAAGGGACCTGGTTCCTGCCTGGCTTCTCCAGACTCCGTGAGATCCTCCCCCCACTCCCCCCCTCGCATACTCACAGCATCTCTGCACAGCACACAGATCAGCTGCTGCAGATGCTGTGTAGTGCTGGGGGGGGGGGGCTGCCGCTGCGACGCCGGGCTCAGGGAGAGCTGGGAGAGTTATCCCAGCTCTCCCCCTCTGGCGGACGCGGAATCCGTGATCGCGGCGGCTTTTTTTTTTTTTTTTAATCGCCATCCCGGTTATTACGCGGTCTCATTCTGTGGCCCCGGAGCACCGCGTTATAAAGAGGTTCAGCTGTAGTATCATTAATAACTCTTAGGAATGGAAAGACCTTAGGAAGGCTAAATGTATAAAGCAGCACACTCTTTGTGTCTTCCGAGGCCAATCACAATCACAAATGCTCAAAGAACTAGATTGGTCATCACTAGAGTCTAGGCGCAAAGTTCACCTTTCCTGTCTTGCCTTTAAATTCTTCATGGGCAAGCTATCCAGCTACCTGAACAAGCTCCTCACCCCTACCACTTGCAGCACTTATCACCTGAGATCAGACTCCAAAAGACTGTTCATGGTCCCAAGGCTTAACAAAGTATCCGGACGTTCCTCCTTCTCCTACCGTGCACCCCAAAACTGGTACAACCTACCAGAAACTCTCACATCTACCACCAGTTTAAGTTCTTTCAAATCTAAGGCTGTCTCACATTTTAATCTGGTCTGTAACTGTTTCATACGCCCATAATATATATTTTCTTTAACTGTGCACGCAATGTCTTGTATATAATGTATACCCTGTTCATTTATGTAACTGTACTTGTAACCATGTATTATTTGTTTTACTCTGTGCCCAGGACCTACTTGAAAACGAGAGGTAACTCTCAATGTATTACTTCCTGGTAAAATATTTTCTAAATAAATAAATAATGCCACAGTTTAGCTAGTGGCTGTGGGGAAGTTTCCCATTGACATTCAGTCCCGTAACTGTATGGTTACACCCACTATGGGCTGCCCCATAACTTTAGTACATAAAGAGGGTTCCCTTCATGCTGGGAAGGAGGCATTCCACATCTACTGTGTGGATTTAAGTTATAGAGTGTGGCAGGTTGTCAGGGTAGGGTGTCTAGCGCCCTAATGACACCGTAAAAATCTTAATAACTGTATTCTAGTAAACTGCAAATGCGTATGTGTAAATCTTTAACTTTCTGAGACTAAGTTGTAAAAATTGTGTAGCCTGGCCTTTATACCTCGTAAAAGCCTGAAGCGCATTTTTAGTGCAATATGTTTCAATCACCTATGGCCATAAAGGGATTAACAATCCTATTGTGGCTTGGTTCATACCTATAATATACATTTGATGAAGTATAGACTGAGTATTAAATGTATTTGATTATTTTTTACTTGCAGTCCAGAGAAAACATTGAAAGATTCATTACAACCGTACGAAGCTGCATACCTGTCCAAATCCTTATCTCGGCTTTTTGATCCCATCAATCTCGTCTTTCCTCCTGGAGGTCGTAACCCCCCTTCCGGTGATGAGCTTGACAGCATCATTAAAACTATTGCAAGGTAGGAGACACGTCATCACTAATGCGGTTTGTTCACAATAAATTAACCCAACATGGTTATTTATTTACTGTATCTACAGAGGCATTATTGGTTGACACCTTTAAGAGTTGAGTGGGACCCATTGCGCAATTCTTAGATGACACCACCCACAAATACAAAGGTCTTACATGCGGTCTTAAGGCTGCATTCTTTTTTAATATGCAACTATATCTAATCCATTTGTTGTTACAAGTAAGTAACTAGGGAACCTCTGGAGCTGTATTGTACTATTCTCAGTTCTGTGATCCACCTAGTTCTTGAGATACTTACCGTTTAAGGTGCTGGATTTAATTCTCCCTTCGGGAGAACAAAATGGCTGCCAAATCTCAGGCCAATAGGAAGCATGGGCTGCAGCTTCCTATTAGACCGCTATTTAGATATCCTTTACAAACCAGGAGTAATACCGGTAACTTCACTGGTAAAGATCTTAGAACCAAGGGGGGGTTAGGGGGAGGGGGTTCTATAGCTCAAAATAGTGGGGTTCTGCTGTAAAGGACTCCCTGGTTGCAATCCTGTCAAAATAAGAAGGGTTAGTTAAAAGGGATTACAGCATTGCATAAATAGTGGGACTGTGGCTGTTTTTATGAAATGCCAAGTCTCCTAAAGTTTGGCTTTTGAACTATGACTAGGAAGGTCTCCCTACTTGAACTTCAGTATGTTAATAGGAAAGTCTCTAATCCAGGCCTGTCCCAGTGTTTCCCACTGATGTAAACCCTAATTATAGTGCAGGATTATCCTCCATCTCTTGCTCTGTTTAAAGTGCAACCCTTTTTTTTTAAAAACTTATATTTTTATTAACGTTTTCAAACATAAGTGGGAGGGGAAGGGGTACAAAAAGAAAAGAGGAGGGGGGGAGGAGAAGGTGAAACAACCATTCTGTATAAGAAAGTGCAACCCTTTTTAGCCATAAAAACTATTTAGCATAAAATAACATTTTTTCCCCTTGCTGTCATACAGTACCGCACTGTGAAATCCTCCACTCAATCTCTGTTTCAAATAAAAATGTCATGCCCTCATAAAAATGAGCACTATTGGGATTTAACGATGTCTGTATAGAACGGAGCACAACCGCAACCGGACAGGAACAAAAATATCATGACAGGGTAACTCCCATAGAAATAGTATTTATTTAGCTCAAATAAGCAATATACAGGTTAAAAAAAAAACACCTATGCGTTTCGCTCTCCTGCACTATCAAGGTGGGATTTAAAAATACAATTCCTTTAACTTTTCCTTTGTTAGGTTGGTAGCATACCCTAAATTAGGTTGTACTGTACTAAAAATACTAAATACTAAATACTAAAAATACTTTAAAAAAAATCATAGGCAGCTATTAAAAATAGACTTTAATAAAACTAAGTGGGAAAAAAATTAAACATCTTTGTCTCTATCATACAGCAGAGGAGCAGAACGCCTGTGAATAAATTGGGGGTTACATTTACTCCCAGCATGCAATGTAAATTTTTGTTGCTGTTCTCGGCATAAGTTGTTGAAAAAGAGGGATTGCACTTCTAAGAAATAGAGGACTTTTAAAACAGACATGTATTTGGTTGAGTGAACTAATGTAATAACACTGGTTTCATAATCATATTGACACTAGTAATTCCAGAATTGTGCAACCTGTGGGGTTATAGCTGAGTGAGGTCAGGTCCAGGTCGTGCATAGTCTTCCACTGTCCATGTGTGCTCCTTGTATTACAATACAGAAACACTGTGCTTACTCAAAAGTGCTATAAATAGTCGGAAGTATTGTTCAACAATTTGAATTCGTGCCAAGAGAATTATTCATATGATTTTAGCCTTCAACTAAAGTAATCCCAGGCTGAAAAATCCGATTTCTCAAAAACATGAAATAGCAAGAACAATGGATTATGGAAAATATTCTGCAGAGAAATAGGAGCTAAAATCACAAAAGTAATTGTTTTAAATCGAAATACTTCCATTTTTACGGTTTAGTCCACTGATATCAAAACTAAGGATTAACACAGGACATTTCTAAGACCATAAATGATGATTGAATTTCTGGAAATGTATTATTAGGATACATGGAAGATACATGTGGTTTTGGTAAGCGTGTTAATATTGTTATCCTAATTTAAAATATATATGTGTCTATAGCCACGTTTTAGGCATGTTAGTGAAGATATTTGCTACACCTAAGGTTTTTCTAGCACTGTCCCTTTGTATACCCGATTTTACCAATAGATCTTATCATCAAGTTGCTACTAGGAATACTTTATTCTCTTTATTCTTATATTTATTTGTAACTGCAGAAAGTGTATTCTGCACCTGCTCTATTTGCCAACACGTTTTATTTTTCTGATAAAGTTAAAAAAAAAAAACATGTTAGAAATGGAAGAAAAGTATAATATGTAATTACATTGTTACAATGTAATATATAGTAATTATAATGAGAATTGTTTTGATTGTTCGTTTCTTTTTAGTGAGCTGAATGTGGCTGCTGTGGATCCAAATCTCTGCATAGCCGTCTCCAAAAATGTGGCCAAGACAATACAGCTGTATGGTGTCAAATCAGAGCAACTTGTAAGTAATTTCCTGTCATTCCTTTTAGCGCTTCAAGCAGGCTCTAATTTACACTTGTTATGGAACAATGCAACCTCCTAAACTCTTCACCCTCTGAGAATCGTACCTGGGGTAAAGTTTGTACATGTTTCATGTTTAAAGTCAGATGTTGTTGAGATTACACATGTGACTTAATGATATATCGCACCTGTATACACCACCCCACCACTTTTGATGTGGAAGTTAAGTGAAGCATCTCAGAGACTCCAGTTTTCCGATTCGTTCTAAATTTTGTTGTATTTTATGCACTCAAATGATCATGACTTTGAAATTCAGTACTTATCTTTCAGGCTTCCTACTTTACTAGAACATCATTTTGTTCCCCTCCTATGCAAATGAATGAACATTTATTATCATTTCGATTTTGTGTGTATTTTTATTATGCTCAGACTGAGCTTTAAATGGGCTAGAGTATTCTTTTAGCTGAATATTTTACCATCTTCATCCAAGGGAGTTTTAATGTGTGCCATAAAATCTTAACACAAAAAATGATTTAGGGAACCATTAATGCCAATTTCTGCATTTTTGGTTTGCTCTGGGTTTCTCTTTTTATATTTATGTAGCGGTATGAGGAAGGTATGGTTCCAGTATGTGGAAGTGCAAGTTCATATTTTGGTCTGCTTTATCCTAATTCAAAAGTGTTATCGGTGATGCTTTATTTTAAGTAGGCACAGCAATCCGCACGCAGAGAGATTCCAGAGAAGTCCGCGGGACATTATTAATTTTGATTTATTTAGACAGAGTGGTGTTACAGTGACAGAAGCACAACGTTTCGGGATAACCCTTCGTCAGCTGCCAGTTGGCTATCCCGAAATGTGCTTCTGTCACTGTAACATCAGTCAATAAATCAATATTGATGACGTCCCGCTGACTTCTGTAGGATCCCTCTTTGTGCGACAAGACTTGCTGTTCCTATGATAACTTTGATATGGTTGCGGATTCTCATCCCTCCTAAACCAGCACCAGATCTTCAACTTCCATACAGTACCTTCCTGTTGCCAAGTGCCCAACAGAGCCGCCATTTGCTACCGCAGTGCTTTATTTTAAAGACAGATTTTTTTTGCCTTAAAACATGTTTTTGATATCTCCTTCAGAGGTTCATACATTTTTTTTTTAATGCTGTGCAAAGATTATTGGGTAGTATTTGTTTCCCTTTTCGGGACAGTAAAAAATGGCTATTTTGAATAGAAAGTAATGCTTCTTGTGCTCTGAATTAACGTCTCATTTAATGCAAAAGTCTATCCAATAATGTTTTTTTTTTTTTTAAATGCTCCTTCATGTCCAGCAAAGTCTCCAAGTCATTGCATTGTACAGTATAGCTATACCCCACATTAACGTACGCAACGGGACCGGAGCATGTATGTAAAACGAAAATGTACTTAAAGTGAAGCACTACCTTTTCCCCACTTATCGATGCATGTACTCTACTGCAATCGTCATTATACGGGCATAACTGATGTAAATAATGCATTTGTAACAGGCTCTATAGTCTCCCCGCTTGCGCACAGCTTCGGTACAGGTAGGGAGCCGGTATTGCTGTTCAGGACGTGCTGACAGGCGCATGCGCGAGCTGCCGTTTGCCTATTGGGCGATATGTACTTACTCGCGAGTGTACTTAAAGTGAGTGTACTTAAACCGGGGTATGCCTGTATGCTCCACATAGCAACAGGAGGAGTTTTCCATGTGTGTAGCATGTAAGGCTGCGTCCATAGATAGACCAGCCGTGCTGAGGCGTGCGGACGCTCCGCGCTGAGCCCCTGCATCCTCAATGAGGATGCCTTGAGAGGGGGCTCACGCGAGCGTCCGCAGGCGTGTTGAGGCGTTGGAGGTTTCAGCCGAGCGCCAAGCTGTTTTTCAGCGCGCTGTCGGCTGAAAACCTCCAATCACTGCACAGCAGCGTCAATGTCACGGCGCCGTGACATTGACGTCAGTGCGTCGCGGGCGATTGGCCCAGCGACATCACTGCCCCGCCTCCAACCACCTCCCCCCGGCTCCCTTCGCGCACGCTGGCTCGCCTGCAAGTCCGTGCAATTGCGCTGACTGAAGCAGGCGAGCCTCAGCGTTAGCGCGCCTCCGCTCCCCACACCTCTATGGCCCGGGCCTTAGGGACGCAGGACAGGGACTAGAAGGCAAAACAAAACCCGATTTGAGGTGGTGGTGAGGCCATCAACCTGGCCTTAGATAAAAGCACCTAATTATGCAACTTGGATAGTAACAAGCACATAGAAATACACGCTTTCTCTGTACTTCATGGTATCTCTGGTCATTCAGTCACTTCCTCAAACCTAGGATTAACTTTCTCTGCCAGAGAGGCCTGCAGCTGCCGCTGGCAACTAACGGGTTAAAAGGAAAGGATTTTATTATTTGTTTCTATTGCAATTGAGTATGATGATTTGATTTTGGAATAATTTACTTTTGGACGACGGGCTAATAGATAAATATTTGCTTACCCCAGTGTTACTCTGCTCTTCGGGCCGCGAACTGTGTCAGACGCTATGGAATTGATTTTGTTTTGTTTTTTTATCTTGTGCTGTTTAGCTGTGACTGAGTAAAAGCTCGTTGCGGTTTGGTTTAGCAGTGCATGAGAACCACTGGTTGATATTACAGGTATACTCAGCATAGCTAGGCATGAACCAATGGCTATGAATTGTGTGTAGTCTATTAAATGGGATTAAAATGTACCTACTGTAAGCGCTCACTGTACCTCCACTGATCTTATTTCTGTAGTGAAATGTGATAGTCAGCATAAATCCTAAATTTGCTCAGAATTCAAAGAAAAAACTCCTGTTTCATGAATGAGACTTAAAGCAGCAGTTCGCATTGATCACCATTTTTTTTTTTTTATTTAAAAAAAAAAATTATGGGCTTGGGTTAATATATTTACATTATATAAGTTATACTCATATAGGCTTGGAGTAGATTTCAACCTTAAATTTTTATCACTGTAACATTTGCAAAAAACATCTAAACCTGTCTGTTATCCTTCACATATAGTGGTTTGCAGAAGTATTTGCCCCCTGCAACTTTTTCCTATTGTGTTTGCACCAGAGTGTACTCCACGACACTCTCAAATTAGACTTTACATGTGCAATCTACAAAAACTGGTTCAAAATGATAAAGTTAGAAAATGCATATACAATCTAAAGAAGTAAGATTTACAGATAAAAACATATTATCTGGAACAACCTACCAGAGACTCTCACATCCACCACCAGTTTAAGTTCTTTCAAATCTAAGGCTGTCTCACATTTTAATCTGGTCTGTAACTGTTTCATACGCCCATAATATATATTTTCTTTAACTGTGCATGCATTGTCTTGTATATAATGTATACCCTGTTAATTTATGTAACTATTTGTCTTAACTCTGTGCCCAGGACATACTTGAAAACGAGAGGTAACTCTCAATGTATTACTTCCTGGTAAAATATTTTATAAATAAATAAAATAAAATTAGTCTCGGTTGCATAAGTATTCAACCCCTTTGCTACTGCAGCCCTAAATCAGCTCAGGTGTAAATAAATTGTTTGAAAGGTTACAAAATTAGGGAAGTTGTTTCAGCCTGTGTGTAATCAAAGGGGTTTAACTTGTAGATAATTTCCCTAGGGTGTATAAAGACTTTCAAGCTGCAGCTGGCATAGTTATCCAGCAAATCAACCATGAAGACCAAGGAGCTTTCGGTACAAGAACATTTCAAAGGTGCTGATTGTCCCTCTCGGCACAGTGACGTCCATCATTAAGCAGTGGAAGATGCGTAATACCACCCAGACACTACCCAGATCAGGTCGCCCGAGCAAACTGAGTAGCCGGGCAAGCAGGAAACTGGTTCGGGATGTCACTGCAGATCTCTCAAGGTCAATGTTTGCTTCAAAGTTCTGCGTCTAAGATTGGAGTCAGTGTTCGCACATCAACAATAAGCCGGTCTCTACACAAAGCTGGCCTGTCTGGACGGGTGGCAAGAAAGAAGCCATTACTCAAAAAGACTGATCATAAATCACATGTGGAGTTTGCGAAAAAGCATATAGATGGTACTGCAGACATGCAAAAAGGTTTTGTGGTCAGACGAGCCCAGCACTGCACATCAACCAGTCAAGACTATCCCAACTGTCAAGAATGGTTGTGGCAACATCAGTTTATAGGCATGCTTCTCTTCAGCAGGGACCGGGAAGTTTGTCCGTATAGAGGGGAGAATGGATAGGGCAAAGTGCAGGCAAAGCCTTGAGGAAAACCTTTTTGAGTCAGCCAAGACTCTGAAACTAGGGAAGAAATTCACATTTCAGCAGGACAAAGCCACACTGTAGTGGTTGAAGAAGAGAATGAATGTTCTTGAGTGGCCCAGTCAAAGTCCTGACTTGAATCCAGTGGAACATTTATGGTGAGACTTGAAGATTGCAGTCCATCGACAATCCCCAACAAACCTATCAGAACTAGATCATTTTTCCCGTGAAGAATGTGCAAAAATGTCTCCATCCTACTATGCAAAACTTGTAGAGAACTATTCAAAAAGACTCTAAGCAGTAATTGCTGAAAAGGGTGCTTCTACTAATTAAAGCTGCAGTTCGAGCAATATCCTGCATGTGTGTTTTTTTAATAAATCAGTTCTGTAGTAAGAAAAAATACTTTTAGCATTTTCTGTTTTAAAAAAAACAACTTTGAAAGACCAATTTTCTTGTATTCTATTTTTAAAAGCATGCTTGTTGCTATAGCAACCATTTACATTCCCATATTTAAAGATGTCGCCAAACTTTGCCGATCAATAGACGGAGAACGAATTGACCTGCAGCTATGCAGTTCTTCAGGTAAGTAGAGATTGCCCATATGAAACTATTGAAGTAAAAAAAAAAACCTAAAAAAAAACGGGAGCTTGAACTGGAGCTTTAATGACTTATGGGGCTGAACACTTAAGCAACCAGTACATTTCATTTTGTACATTTATTTCCTTTGCTAACATTTAACCTCCTCGTATACCAGTGTTCAATTTAACCACTTTGTAGCTTAGAATTAAAAAAAAGTTTGTTTGAAAAACTGTGCATACATTATTTTTTTTTAATTCAACAAAATGTGTCAATATTGGTAGGGGGTGAATACGTCTACAAACCACTGTATTTCCCCGCAGTCATATCAATTTAATGTGACAGTACAGGTGAATGATTTCTACATTGTGTCATTTTCCTCTGGTCGGGACTTCCATGCCAAACGTGCTCAGCCAATTTCTGCTGCAAAGTTGCATCATTTTTTCAGGCAAATGTGTGCAAACCAGCAACAAGTTCTTACAAAATGATGAACTTTGCATTAGAAATAAACTTGAAATGTGGCTAGTTACATCAGCTTTGTGTTTAACCCACCCATGAAGCCCTGATTAATATTTGACCTGCTTTTTCCCTTTCCTAACCTGTTAGCTATGTGGTCTTTGCTTACAGGAAAATCTGGAAAGGAAAACACTGATATGTGACAGGTGTCAATTTTTCCGTGTATTAAACAGAGTTCAAATAATAGGACCTGTCCATGACTGAGGCATTACCCTGAGTGCATAACTGTACTTTCTAGGTTAAATATTACATGAAACGTCTACCTCTTAGCGACCGTAGCCTTCTTGGCATAAGATTATGCATCTATGATAAAGCAAAATAGGGTTACACGATTAGCAACACCTTAAGGAAAGCTGCCGTATTGGATACACAGGAAAGGTACAGGCAGTCTTCGGTTATATAACAGAATCCGTTCTGGAAATAGCGTTTGTCACGGGAGACCAGGTAATTTACACCTTTTTACCGGGATCATTCACTCAGCAAAACAAGTTAGTAAAACAAATTGTCATTTATTCACTTAAAATAGGCGTACACAAAATGGGACACAAAATACGTAAGAAAGACACACTTACTGGGGGTCTGGGCTACAAAACTAAACTTTCCTAGGTGAAATAGAACGTAAAACAAAGTCTTTGGGTTGACCGGGACTTGTCCCGAAATGTCCTGGAACTCAAATCGGCATGAAGTCCCTGACGCCACCGCTATGTTCAATTCTCAGAACTTGGCCCTCGAAAACTGAGTCGACCTGAAATTTCTGAAGCTGGCTCGCTGCTATTTCTCCAAGAGCATCTTTTCATACATTCAAATTTCCCGCTGATGTTCTGGCGCTTAGAATCTCATCTCCGGATTGGCTGAGGGTTTCTTATAGTATTTCAGACTTCATTCATGAAATACTACAGCCTATCAGAGTGTGGGAAATTTCCTACCAGCCAATCAGAGCGATGCCAGTCTATGGAAGCCGGGTAAGCGGATCTTCGGCATCTACCAAGGGCATGTACCAACCTGGCACCTCAGCCACTTGGTATGCAGAAACCACCCGCTGGGAAGGCAACTGGTAGTCCAAGGACTTGCCATTCATCCCAGGACATGGGTGCTCAGCCTAAACCTCTTGCCCAAATCCTCTTCACACTTCTGACATCCTTTGAGGCTTTCATGTCCGATGTCTGGGTAGACACAGTGGCACCAACTTGGTAGCCCAGTGACTCACCCAGAACATCGGTCCGGAAAAACCCAGCTCATAATACCGTGCACAAGCATATATACACTTTAAACAACGTTTAATAAAATATATACTTCATGCTTTTCTAAGTCATATAGTTATGGGGAATAGAATAAGAATCTGCACTTTTTTTCCTACTAGCCATATTCCCCACACACTATACCGGACTTAGACTTTTAAAATTCCGTGCAACCTTATGTATGGTTGGAGTACCCACAGAAGCCCTATACCGGATTCTGTGTGACCTGGGCATTAACTGGGCATCCCCTCTTAAACTAGGTACCCCTTTACCATTCTAGGGACAGCACACATCCCTATGCCCCATTTACCTTTCTGGTCTGTGCTGAAGCAGGGAATCGTAGCGGTGAGTCGCGCAAGCGTTTTCTAGGGGGGATTTTGCTGGAGCAATGTGTCTCAATGTACTGTATCAGAGAATCCGGCCTAATTCCCGGGTACATTTTTGGGTTATGCAGCAACTCTGGAACCTGGCTAGCTAGACACATTCTGACAAGGCGTTCTTAGTAAAAAAAAAAAAATGAAACTCAGAGCCTAGCAATCTCTGCTTGCTGGCACACCTAGAAAGGTAAAAACACAAAAATTCTTTGTCGCATAATTTACAGAAATGCATTGACAGTTACTGGGCTCCAGAGCTGACACTCCCGAACCCCAATACATGAATCAGAGGTAACCAGGCGGGCTTAACCTTTATTGTGAGCTTGGTTACCCCCTCACCGTCACAGTGTTGGATAGTGAAATCGTTGTAAAGTGAGTCCCATGTTAATCGGTGGCGGTGAGCGTCGGACAACGCATTCAGGCGTCGGAAAACAGCCCATAGGGTTGCATTGTAAAGCGTTGGATATGCCATTCGTCGTAAAGTGAGACGTTGGATAGGGAGGTCTACCTGTATTAGTGTGAGACACTTAAACAAGACAGTTCCAGTTTCTGGACATTTTTATACAATCAAGTATTAACATGTCCACAACACATATCTAGGATTTGGAATTATTTAAACAGTTAATTTTACAACAAGTCACCAACTGTGACCTTCAACTTACTCCCAGGTGCTTAGATTGATTTTAATGAGTGTTGGTCATTGTGACATCATCAGCTAAATGCCGCAATACCACCTTGGTGGGCTCTTTTGCTTTTTTGCAATGTGTGTGTGAAAAGAATGGCCAAGATGTTGAGGATTTGGCCTCAGGTGATCATGTTTCTATACCCAGTACTAAATCAATAGGACTAAAGTGGTTACTCATTAAACTGTGATAGTGCCGATTAGTTCCCCCGATTGGCACTATTGCAGTTTATTAAATAAGCCCCTGTGTGTAGATCACTTTTCCTTCTACCTGAGGATGTTAAGCTTTGCAGGGTAGAGATTAACTGTGCCAGTATCATGATTTTTTGGACAATTCTCTTTGTTCTGCTTTAGGCTTCTTGGGTCTCTGTAAGCTTTGACATGCAGCTAAAGTCAGCCCCTTCTTTAATCCAAAGATGAAATTTTCTTTGAATCTCTGATTTAACTTTAACTTTATTTACAGGAACAAACAAAAATGAAGTGAAAACGTTCCAAAATACACAAGATCAGGAGACTTCTAAAAAAAAACAATGATATCCCTATCCCTATGAGAGCAGGGGATGAGACAAGGCCACAGACTGCCAGAGCAGAAAGTATTCCGCTTGCAGCACTGACCATGAGGGAGAAACAGAAAGCACTCCCAAGAAGAAGGAAGAGACACACACAAAATCCCAGGGGAGGGGGAATGAGAAATTGCTGATAGCAACAGGCAGAAAGACCGCTCTGATACTATAACGATGCTCGTGACAAGACAGGAAGCGAGCCGCAGGGCTGAGATAGGATATTAAATCACCGACTTGAACCATGAGACAGAGTCCTGAATTGAGCATAGAGTAGTCGGGGTCACAGGCTGGGATCAAGGCAGGGTTCAAACAAACAAGAACGCTGGAGTCTAACAGGAACAAAACTGAAACCAGGCTCTGGCAGCTTCCTGGAGGAAGTCTTGCCCTTTTTATAGGCAACACGCTAGTAAACAAGAGGGCCACTGTTGCTTCAGTGTGGGCGGAAGTGAGGAAAAGTTTGCCATAAAACAAGAGGGTCGTCGGAGCGTCAGTATGGGCACCGACAGTGCCGATGCCTCGTAATAGGTACAGAGATACACAGTAACAGAGAAGGGGAGGAACTGAAGCGAAGAGTTACAAATCAACAGCAGGAGCAAAAACACAGAGATGGAGACAGTACACTCCTCGTCAGGTATTGATAGATACCACTATAAATGACATATCTGGAACATATAATAAACATACCGTGAAATATTAACTGTAAGTCCATATTTACTCTGTGGTGCTGGCCAGTAACACTGGGTCTCTAAAGTCCTTTTAGCTGAACAGGTGCGCCAATCAAGGATGGTGTAGGGCTCCTTGATGTCTCTTCAGGGCGCCATTGAAGATAGTGGGACCTACAAATAGCAGTTGGAACACCCAGGTGGTGATATCCCAAGTCTTTACAGTCCCAGTCCTTCCTTGGTTAAGGGGTCCAATTTTCTAGAGTCCAGATGAGACATTAGAAAGATGGTCTCTGTAATGAGCCTGATAAACATTCTCGCAGTCCCATGTTTAGTTGTCTTTACATCAACATTACAGACCTTTCCATCCGCACTAGGAATGGTCTGAGACCCATTGGCCACTCATTTCGCTCAACTGGTTTCTCTTTAAGCAAGATAATAGCTCCTTCTCAAATGTCTTGTTTACTAGATTGCCATTAAATTTTGAAGCGTAATGAAAAGAACAGGCAATACTCCCACCTTCTGCATGTGGAGTATAACAGAGGTCAAGATATTTGGTGACTCCAGATTAAGTAGTCACTGAAATCAAAGGTCTGGCATTGACAATTGCTGGGTCTTCGGCCATAAATGTCAAAGCTTCATGGGAGGATCGAGTTGGACTGGCCTCCAGGATCATGGAATCTGATTCGTTCGGGTGTTATAGTGCAAACCAGTTAGGCTTACAAGATGCCTGAGCCTCCGCACTTGGGTGAGTCTGGGGTCACGGGCGCAGTGCCTCCACCCATGAGGATCCCAGCATTGGAGGGATAGCCCCTCATGGGAACAGGTATACCTATTGGGTATATGTGACGGTGAAGGGGTACCCAGGCCAATAATAAAGGAATTATGCTCGACTGGGTGCCCCTGAGCCATATGGGGGAATTGTGACTGTCAGCTCTTCAACCCAATCATGGCATGTAACTGCATTTGTAATAAAGATGTATGTGTTTTTACTGTTCCAGGAGTGCCAACCAGCGGAGATGTGCAGGGTGTGAGTTTCAGGGGTGATTTTACGGTAAAATGTTGTCAGGGTGTGTTTGGGGAGAAGGGGGCCAGTGTTGCGGGTTACCCCGAAACATGTACTCAGGAAACCCCCCAGATTCCTGAGGACATGAGGAACACAGACCACCGGATAAAATCCTCTCTAGAAAGCAGTTTGCAGCTCACCGCCAAATCTCCCTGCTTAGGCACAGACCAGAATAGTAAGACCAGCAGGGGAATTAATCACATTCACGGTACTCCGGTATATGCCCACAAACCCCAGGACCCAGTTTGGGGTTCAGTGTATTTCCCACCAGGTATAAGGTGGCGAGAGTTATATGTTTTTAAGTTCAAGTAATGTTCAGTATGGGTAAAAAACTATTTGCATGGGAGACAGAGTGGCTACTTCGCCCTCTAAGCTTCAAAGGCAATCCAGGATATGGAAGTGTTAAACCATTTGTTAGCTTGCCTGGTAGGGGAAGAGAACTTCAATAAGCCATCCTGGCAAGATGTCACCCTGCCCAGACTGAGCGGCGCCAGGTAAGAGGGGCAGGGTCTCATATGCTAAGCGGCAAAGGAGCAATGTTTGCACGTGCCCAGAGCAGAATAAGAAACCCCCTCTCTCAGGTTTGCAAAGTATTGGCAACTCCGTGATAGGGGGACGGAAATATTCCCACGGAGAGATAGGCTGCATTAGTTAAGTATAGGAATGTTAACCCTATAAGAACCCGTGCAGCCCATCAGGAATGAGAGTCATCATGCTGTAACAGATTCACCTAAGATTTATCATGCTGTAATAGATTGGTAACATCGTAAAAAAGATTCAGCTAAGCTTCAAGAGTTCGTAAGAACTAAGGTTCCAAGATCCAATACTACGGGAACAGAACGAAAGAGGCAGCTCCGGCAGAGTAAAACAGCAGTGGCAAGTTGCGCTGCTGACCGAGGACTGTTTCAGGCTCTTTTCGCGAGCAACTCCCGCTCCTGGGAAATTGCTCCTAGAGACTTTGTTTTGCAACCTCTTGTTTTGGAAACAAGATATTTCCTTTTACCCTGTTCCAGTAAGTGTATTTTCGTTGTAATTGTAAACTAATGTGTGTGTGTTCATTCTGTAAATAAATCACAATTTATTTTATCTCTTACTTTGCTCTATCAAAGGATCCGGGTATTTTGGTGTTAAAAGTTCTTGTCTACCGTGACAGTATACAGATGCGACACCCTTTATTCTAAATCAGCAGAAACTGCGCCGCTCTGATAACCGTGGCCAGACGCACTCTGTTATCTTATTTTTCCGAGCGGTTTTCGTTATGTTAGCACTCGCTTTTTTAGCGTTGTCTGCAATACTGCAATACCGTCTAGAAACTCAGGTTGGCGATCGCGAGTTGTCTTAACCGAGAAGTGTTAAAATAAAAGCGGCCGCGGCTGTACCTCAAATAACCACAATCCAGCCAATGTATATACAACAAACTTTACTATGATCCCATAGTACTCCCCGCAATGCAATACCGACACAATAAACAAACAATCTCCTGTAGGTAACAACAACCCACTTGTCCCCCCAAAGTTCTGAGGGTGACCAGAGCACCTAGAACCCAATGTCCAGCAAAACAATCCCACCCAGAGATATGTGAAGGCAGAGCTACCCTCCCCGTGTGGTGTTGGTGCACGTGGGTACCTTCCTGGGTACTTGGGTATACTCAGACAGGCCGCATTCGTGATCCCACGATGCAGGGCCTCCGACACAATCACCTTCTCACCTTATGTCCGGGCGGCCGTTCCATCAGTACTGGGGAATCCTCAGCTGCGGTTCCGTCTGCTCCGCTGAATTGTCCGCACACTAAGGAGCAGGTCCCTTACTATTGGCCAGCCCTACAATACTCCACTACGGTGTAGGGGAACTAGCTGGGGCCTACGGGGAATGGGTCTGGCCTAGTCCAGGGGGCTTGACTTGCTCCCCAGACACTACCTCTCCTTTCGCCGGCTCCATCAGGGCTGAGCACGCCGCCTCCAGGCCGAGGAGAAAATCCTGAATGACAGGACCTCCTCTTCCTGCAGCGCCAACTTCAAGATGGCTGCTGCCTTACACACAGAACATATGTATTTGGCTGCACCAACCACAACATGGATCACTAAACCCTCCCACGTGACGGGACTACTGCCAGGGAGGAGGCAAGGGAGGGTACCCTGCTACATACATATTTATATCATGTATGAACGTTTTATAGGAGTATTGAATGTTTTTATAATAGTATTGAATATTTTGATGTGTATTATTGAAGTATTAAAATAGATATCACATATATAGGACATGGTATCTTCATTCTACTATCAATAGAACTCACGATGTAGCCGTTCTCTCTCCTCCCTGTTGTTTCCATCAGTCCTGCACATGTTCCGAGCGTATAGAAAGAAGTGCTGTCTTGTATGTTGTGTAAGTCAGAGAACTCTGACCTGGCTAATGACAGGTTGCTTTGCTCGTCGACGATGGTGTTCACTCCCCAGTAAGGGGTCCCTTCTCTGACTTTCAGCTTAAGTGATGGTGCTCTGCATGAAACCGTCGCGTTTCAAATCGATTGCCTTCTGCAGGTCTTGTTCTTGCATGCTTTCTCCTGAATTGGTTCCAAGTAGGTGAGATCTGTCTGACAGCAGTTGGTAATGTCTATGGTTGTACCTGAGTTGAGTCCTGTTTTTCCCCAGGCCTTCTGTAACAGTTCACGGTGTTCGTTAAGGTCAGATTCGTATTTTTTTCGTAGGCCTTCTGTGTAAGTGTGACTGTCCATATAGGCCTTATACTATCTTGCGTCTGTTGCGGTTGTGTAAAGGACTCCGCGTCTGAGTTGTCAATCAGTTGCGTGGTATCTGTCAAGAGTCGGAGTTCTGCCATTCTGCAGGTGTCTGTAGGGCTTTCTCAATGTGTGTGGCATGCGGTCTCTTACCTGAATCAACGGCAGACAATTGTCTATGACAGTGCTGGTCGGTATCCTGTAGCAATCAGCATATTAATAGCTGTTCTCACAGGTGTCTTGGCTCCGATCTGTGTACTGAATAGATGTCCGTGACGTGGCCCTTGGTAGCCTTAGGCCTCGTTCAGGGTGCTGGCTTCGGAGGGAGGGCGTGCTGCCGTGCGTGCTGCCGTGAGAAACAAAGTATTCAATTTGAATACTGGTTGTCAGGGTAGCAACGGCCCTGTCTCCGAGGCCAGGAGTTGAAGCTGACTACAGTTTCAATAAACGAAAATTTCGTTTTTTGGAACTGCAGCAGCGTCACAGGGACCAAGGCAGCCAATGAAATCATTCTTCTGAAGAATGATTTCATGACTGCAACTTGGATACTTACCCTGCCGTGTGTAACCCCGCCCCCTCCCCAACGCTGAAAAGTCTGCTGGGGGATAAACACATGTCGCTAAGCAAACTGCAGCACTGCCTCCCTCACGCCCTCCCTCCGAGTCCTGCAGCTGACACCCTGAACGAGGCCTTAGGCTGCGGTCCCACTAACTACTACAGCGCACGCCTTGGCGTGCGCTGTGCGATCAAGCCCCGCCCCCCCAGTTCCTCCGGTTCCAGTTCCTACCTTGTCGCGCACCTTTCCCCAGCAGTGCGCGACAGGTTTTCAGGCAGGCAGGGGAATTTGAGATTGGCATTTGCGACGGAGGCGTGGCCACGCCCCCGCCGGCGGTACAGCCAATGAGGGCGAACCAGCCGCGGGGCATCATGGCCACGCCCCCACGAACCTACCGCCACGCCCCGTCCCATCGCAAACGTTCTTTCTCACCTCAGATCGCGGTGTAGCGTTGTGCACGCGCCGCCCCCCCGCCGGGTGCGCGTGCCACATTGCTGACTGGGGACTCAGCCTTAGCTGTGGGGATGAAGCTCAGGGGTGGATCTGTGGAACTTGCACCTTGGCTTTGGCAGCTGTGGTGAGTGGTCTGGGACGGCTTGCCGCAGCCAACTTGCAGCAGTGGCGACTCCACCACCGACAGCCGTCTCACCGCAAAGGTAACCCCCTAAGCTTACCCCAAAAGCCCCTAACGTTAACCCCTTACCCTAAAACCCTAATCTTAAACCCTTACCATAAAAAGCTAAACCTTAACCCCTTACCCTAAAACCCATCATCTGAGCCCTAACCCTGAATTTTCTATACTTAACTCCTTACCCTAACCCCTTAACCTTACCCCATACCCTAAAAAGCTCAACCCCTTGCTCAAAAATCCATGAAGTTAACCACTTAATAACTTACCTTAGCGGCTAGATGGCCGACGAGCTACCCTTGTTGGCTGATTCGCGATTTGGCTGCGGCGAGATAGCCGGCGGCGAGTTGGCTGCTGCAAGTCCTATTCCAGGACTGAGGTGCTGTGTCTCTCACTCTGCATCTTGTCTGTGTCCAGCCTCTCTCCGATAAAGCTGTTTATTGTTCCGTCCTAGGCTTCCTAGGACTTGGTAAGCTTGGACATGCAACTAAACTCATCCTCTTCTTTAATACAAAGATGGAGTCTTCTTTGAATCTCTGAATTAACTTTATTTACAAGAACAAACAGATATTAAGTGAAAACGTTCCAGAACGCACAAAATAAGGAGTATGGTTAAAAAAACAAAAAACAATGCTATCCCTAGGAGAGCAGGGGGTGAGACATGGCTGCCAGGGCAAAAAGTACTCGGCTTGCAGCACTGACCATGAGGGAAAACAGGAAGCCCTCCCCAGAAGCAGGAAGAGAGACAAACAAACCCATGGGGCGGGGGGAAGAGTAGTTGCTGTTAGCAACATACAGAAAGACCGCTCTGGTACAGAGATACACCTTAACAGAAGAGAGAGTGAAGGGGAGGAACAAAAGCAAATGGTTACTAAGCAACAGCAGAAGCAAAAACACGGTGATGGAGACAGCACTTACTTTATATACCAGTGGTATACAACCTGTGGCACTGTGAACACGTTACACAAAAGAAACACAATGCACATGTGCAGGCTGATTTATACTTTATACCCTGTTATTACATTTAAATATGGTATTTTATGCAACTGGCTGCAGTAGAGGGTTAGCAATGGCCCTTTGAAGTATTGAACTACCGCACCTGTGGCTTTCTTTTTAGATTAAGTGATCAAGCACTAGTGTGTATACAAAGCTTTTTGTGTTTTCATATAATATGCCTTTCTATCTTCACAGCATTGTGAGCAGGAGAGAATATGCACTTTACAAAACATTATTTAATCCATAAAATTGATTTTTTACAAAGTTTTTCAGTGATGCTCAAATGTAGCCACAAGTTTGCTTCTTTCTTATAGCATAGCCATTAGAATCAAGTATTGTACATTATACAAAATAGAGAAAAAAATCCTTATTTTTTCAAAAGTAATTGTTGTGGTACAGCTCAACCCTCTTATGACGCTGTGTTTGGGGTCCAAAGAATCACATCGTGCTATAAGCGGATCGCGTTAGAAATAATGTACAATTGGATGCATTGTTCAATAAAGTATTTAAGATACCAATAATCGTGTTGTAATGTATTCATAAATACGAAAATTGGGAGCCACGCTATAGCGCGTTATAACGGGGTTGAACTGTATTACAGAACAGGGCAAATTATTATTTGCGCTTTATTTGTATTTTAAATGTTATTTTGGGACAACAAAACTGCAAAATGTTAATAGCGGTAAGGTAAGTTAATCTGACCCTTAGGTCCTAAGTAATGTAGTGAGACTGCAAGATAGAAACGTGATAAAGTGGTGCAGTGAATGTTGTCCAAACTAATATAATGTGTATAGCACACTTAGTTTGGATGTTAGCCCAGCATAGTTACAGGGCCGGCTGGGAGTATGGCGGGGGCTGTGCACGCGGGGCCTCTTACCGGCTCCGGAGCCAGCATCTCCTCCTGCTACCACTCGATAACACGTCGCCTTAACCAAGCGTCGGGACGCACGGGGCCTATTGCTGGCTGTCACGTTGTGGGTGTCACGTGGTAGCAGGAGGCCACACACTCTCCTCTGGCCCAGCTTCGGTAATCGCAGTTTAAATGTTGTGGTGGTTAATTTAACCACCACAACATTTAAACTTTGATTACGGTAGTTGGGCCGGGGGAGAGCGCAGGGCCTCTGTAAGCACGGGGCCAGGTGCATTCGCACCGATAGCACCGCCATCCTGCCGACCCTGCTTAGTAAATATATACCAGAATATTAAAACACATTTTAATCAGGTTTGTTAGTCCGTATTATTAATGACACACCACATCTTATACTATGTAAGATCTAAGTATGAAACCAAAAAGTTAATAATGTTGATTTATTAAATTGTTTATAAAAGATTCACACGTTGGTGTTTCCATGAAATATTATTATTTTGTTTAGCTGCAGACGAAACACTATCCTACATATGTGTGTTTTTTAATAAATCGGTTCTGTACTATGAGAAAATACTTGTAGTATTTTTTCTTTTTCTAGTTTTTGAATGACATTTTTATTGTACATGCGGTCCTCACTTTTCCAACGGAATGCATCCCGCTAACCGCTGTCGGTTAAAAGACCATCAGATTGAGGGTCCCATGTTAATGGCCGGCGGTGACCGTCGGAAAAGTGGGTCCGGCATCAGATAATGCGTGCAGCGGACTGCATTATGCGGCATCGGATTAGGCATCTGTCGGAAACCGGGACGTCGGTGAGCGAGGACCACCTGTATTATAATGTAACAAGCATTTTTTGTTTCTATAGTAACCATTTACAAAGTCACATCCCCCTTCCTCTTCTGCAACAGGCTCTGGCACACCCCTTTTTGAGCCCTTCCCTCTCTCTAGCAGTGCACCAATTGCATCTAGTGACTGCCTGGTCACATGATCTTCCCCACAGAATGTTGCATCTTTGGTCCTCTTCTGCTGCACTGACAGCTATTTAGTGAAACCCCGAGCCGAATCTTCGCCAGTCGATCACAGGAGAATGGATTGATTGCCAACTTAGCTAATAACTTATCACTGTGTGAATTGTATTTATGCACATATTAAAAGGGGGGAAAATAAATAAATAAACGCCAGCTTGGACTAATATATCACTATTTAATCCCAAGAGTGAATCCCTTTGCTGCAGATCATCTTGGGGTTGAATATTGCGTTCTTTGTAGGACGTTGTGAATAGACAAACCTGTGTAATTTTATTAATTGGGTGACTATGGTCATAGATCAGGATGGAGCAATAGATGCAGCTTGTCTAGATTTTAGCAACGCCTCAGACCAGGGCCGCCAACAGAAATCTTGAGGCCCAGGACACATGAAAGGATCATGGCCACCCCTCCTTAACCCCAAGGGTACTCCAGGTTGGGGCAGGGGGAGAGAAACAGTATTGGCCTGGGGGGAAGAGTGGGGAATAGAAGCCAGTATGGGTCTGGGGTGGAAAAGGAGGCATGGGGCAGACAGTATTTGTGTGTCGGGGTGGGGGGCGGGGGGGTAATTCTATGTTTCTTTTAAGCGTTGCAGGACAAACATGGGTTTGAAACACCTTGACATTTTGTTAATGAGAATTTATTTATTTTTAAATGTACAGTATACTGTTTGCCAAATACGGAAGTCTGAATAGTAGAATGAGACTTTTTTAGGCCATGTAATTCATTGGGTCTAAGTAAATGTGTTCAAATTAAATGAATACCTTAGAATCTCCATAAAACGTGTATGTCATAGTGATCACGTAGTCAACATAAAACATTACTTCATTTAGTCAGCAATCGGCAGTAACTTCATCACAAGTAAATAGAGCCCAATAGCAAGGCATTCAATTTCATGGATGTCGGGGTAAGCATACTGTATACAATCGTTAATAAACAATGCTTGCTTGTTTTCATGACACAATGTGTTATAATGCAGAATATTTTAGTGAATGACCCTCAATAAAGATGCACAATCAAAACGGAATCAGAAATATCGAACCTATCGCTTTCATTTATCGACGTTGAGATAACGAACCATGAATAGGAAATGAAAAAAATGATATAATATGGAGCAAGCGGGATAGTTATAATAACATAACTATGATTTATGGTGAAAATCACTGGCGCATTATTGAAACTCATTTACAATACCTTTGTAAACCAACTCATAAGTAATGCTTTGTATCCCTAACTCATTGATGCTATTCTTAATTACAGTAGTTGCATTGTGTGTTCTTTATTAATGTTTAATGTGTGCATTAAGTATGATGCAATAGGCTAATGGGGGAAATGTAATCTGATAAATTTGCTATCCAGAACAGCTCCATGCTGCTGCTCCAGCTGTTTGCACGGAAGTCTGGCTCCAGAGCAAATAGAAAAATGTTGCTGTCATACTGCCTTTCTGTGTAAGGTAGCAGAATAAAAGCAAACCCTAGTTAGTTGCACATTTGTATCTTTGATTACAGAAATATTTAACTTGTCTAAACTAGTGTTTGAAGTGCTAACGTGCACATTAGTCATGAACATGTGTAGATTGAGATAATAGATTGTGATACAGTTTCATGGATCAACGAGCAAGTTCTTTGTAGCGGAAATCATAGTGTAAGGCTAAGGCCCCGCTCCCAGAGTCAGCGCACCCGCACTGCTGACAGGCGGTGCGCTGAGATACACAGACCGCGATATGCGGTCTGTAGGGAGCGGGAGCCGGAGCGGGTGGTGGGCGGTTTGACAGGGAGGGGGGGCGTGGCTTGAGCGGAGGGACCCGCTACTCTCCCCCCCCCTCCCTCCACGGACTCGGGCTGGAGCTGGAAAGTAAGTTTAAACACACACACGCAGGCACTCATTCACTCATTCACACACACACACACACACACACGCGCACACACACAGGCAGGCACTCACGCACTCATACACACACACACACACACAGACAGAGGCAGGCACTCACGCACTCGGGCACACACATACACACACAGACAGGCACGCACGCACTCAGACACACACACAGACAGGCACATACACAGAGAAAGGCACTCACCTGCTTTCACTCCACACTCCTCCCCGCTCCCCGAAGCCTCTCCTCCTCCCGAAGCCTCCCCTCCTCATTGGCTCACAGCCACACACGTCACGCGTCGAAGCTAGGAAACACCATTCTGTGGTGTCTCCAGCGGCTGACGCGCGACAGCGTGTAGTGCTCTGTGCAGCCAGGGGGGACCGGGACCGGCTCGCGAGGATTCCCCTGCTGGTGGGGAACTCGCTACATTGCCGCCCGCGCCAACGAGTGCAGCGGGACCGAGGCCTAATTGTTGTTACTACAGTGTATAGCTTTTGCGAAGCTCAAAAGTCTCTCTCCCATGTTTTTTGGAGGATTAGGGTGTATAAGAGATTCCATACCTCGTTCCATAACTCTCTTGTATTTTACTGGATATAGATCCAGTGTTGGTCTTTCTCCTTCCTAATAGAGGTAAATGAGAATTTTAATCCTAATAGAGGTATATTAGTATTTTATCTGGTAGTGTTAGGACTGTGAACAGGGTCTGCCTTGTCGTGGCTCACAGGCTTACAATGCTTTGGCCAAAGGGTTAAACTAAATTACCCTTTTTCAAGAGAATATATAAGTATTTTACTGTGTATTTTTGTCATATTGGATGTAGCATTGGGCTTCTCTGTCACTTGTCAATTGCCACGCTCAATAGCTCTCCTTTTTGACACCGTATATACATATATATTTTGTGGGGGCACAGGGGTTCCCAAAAAGAGCTTGCTGGGGGTCTGTGTGTTGTCTCTCTTGTATTTTGTAATCTACAAAAGGAGACCTTTTTACTCAATAGTATTGCTTTTTTGAAATGATAGAAATAGCAGAGGTCTTTGTCAGGATTGTTTTTTCCATACGTAATAATATTGACTGCCTTTGCGTTTGCATTGCTGCTTACATTTGTATATATTTGTCTGTGTTTTTCCCAAAATACTTTTATTTTGCTTATTTGCTGTTGTTCCATTTAATGTCTTTGTGGCATCTCACACATATATTGATTGACAATATATTGTCCGTCTAAATAGTAAAACAAAACACATAAGTGAGAAGGTTTACTGTAAATGGCAGCTAAATTATTGCATAACTGGCCCAAGGACGTGAGATATCAAATCCTTTTTTTTAACCTTTACTCACTTTACTGTGTTTACATGGAGATTTGTTTGTTTTCAAGTAAAGATAATCTGTCATTTTCCCAGAGTTATCTCTCACACCTTTTCCTATTTGTTTCTTATTTGTTGTACTATCTGGAATTTGTTTGTGCAGACTTTAGAGTATATCGTTTCATTTCTTTGTATGCTACTAAAACAACGGGGGTAACACATGACTTTTCTGTACCCCTAAGGCTGGGGCCGTGGTGCCTTGGCGCGTGCGGAGGCTGGTCAGTGAGCGGGCGCTTACCAGGCCATGGCGGGCGTGCCTAGGGGCGTCACGGAGCTAGTTCTCCCTCATTGGGGGAACCGCTCACGTGACCGCCTGTTGTGCCAAGAAATCAGTTTGAACTGACAACGCGCGCCCCCTCCCGCGCGCAAGGGCCCGCACGCCGCATGGACACGAACACTGCCTTGAGGCAGTCTGTTCACTCAGCCGCACGGTCTGCGGTACCATGGCCCCAGCCTAAGGCTGAGTCCCCGCTGGTGATGACCGCGCTCATGCTTGAGAGTGGTGACATCACCAACTGTTCAAGCATGAGCGTTCTGCTGTCCTGCAATAATTTTAGAGCAGGAGCGGGGGCGTGGCTATGAAGGGAGGGGGTGTATCATTGGCTGGATTGGGGCTGTGTGTGTGTGTGTGTGTGTGTGTGTGTCCATTGTCCCCCCCCCCCTTCCCTCCTCTCCCTCTTCTCTCCATCCCCCCTTCCCTCCTCTCTCTCCCCCCCTTCCCTCGTCTCTCTCCCCCCCTTCCCTCGTCTCTCTCCCCCCCTTCCCTCCTCTCTCTCCCCCCTTCCCTCCTCTCTCTCCCCCCCTTCCCTCCTCTCTCTCCCCCCCTTCCCTCCTCTCTCCCTCCCTCCCTTCCCTCCTCTCCCTCCCGCTCTCTCCCTCCCCCCTCTCTCCCTCCCCCCTCACTCCCTCCCCCTTTCTCTCTCTCCTCCCTCCCCCTCGATCTATCCCTCCCCCCTCTCTCTCTCCCCCTCTCTCTTCCCCCTTCCACTATCTCTCCCCCACCCTCTCTCTCTATCCCCTCTCTTTCTCGCCCCCCTCTCTCCCTCTCTCTCTACCTTCCTCTCTCCCTCCCCATCTCTCTCCCTCCTCTCCCCCCCTCTCTCTCCCCCGTCCCCCCTCTCTCCCTCCCCCTCTCTCTCTCCCTCTTCCCCCTCTCTCCCTCCCCACTCTCTCTTTCCCTCCCCCTTTCTCTCCCTTTCTCTCTCTCTCCCTCCCCTTCTCTCTCTCCCTCCCCTTCTCTCTCTCCCCCCCTCCCTCTCTCTCCCCACCCCCCTCCCTCTCTCTCCCCCCCCCTCCCTCTCTCTCCCCCCTCTCTCTCCCCCTCTCCCCCCTCCTTCTCTTTCTCCCTCCCCCCCTCCTCTCTCTCTCTCTTCCCCCCCTCCTCTCTCTCTCTCTTCCCCCCCTCCTCTCTCTCTCTCTTCCCCCCTTTCCCTCTCCCCAACTTGAATGTCTGCAGTTCCCGTGGCCTCTTTGCAGTCAGGCTGGCGCTTAATGATGATGCTTCCCTGCTGGTATCTGATTTTAACCCTTTTGCCAGACATTGCAAGATAACGAAAGTGTTGATACTGGCTCTGAATAATTACTGTTTATTAAAAATACTTGCCTTTAGTAGTATTAAGAATGTTGCACGGTGCTACAGTAACACTATCAAAGATTTTCTAATATGCATAAAGTATTTGAAAAGAGTATTCCTCTAGGAATAGGCCCTACATCTGTACTGTTGACTAATGCCACTATAATTTGGATAGCTTTTATTACTTGTGGTTGAATCATGAAGCAATGGCTTGCTCTCAGAAATTTGTAATGACTTATTGTTCAACTTCACTGTACATTTGTTCTTGTTATGAGCACATTCTGTATGTCTTTTCCAATGCGACGAGTCTTAAAGTGATAAAAAAAAAAAAAATCAGAAATGTAAAGGGTTTTATTTGATTGTTATTGCACATCTATGAAGATTTTTGATCCTCGTGTTTTATTAAGTGGTACTGTATAATGACACGTATAGTATATTTAAAAAAAAAGTACTGTAGATGTAATAATTTGTAGGTTTGGGCACTTGCACTGCTGTTTTTGTTCTAAAAATATTTTGTGGTTTGATTTTAAAGCTTGCTGTGTTTGGTTTTTGGATTTTTACAAAATGGTGACAAAAACTGAAAATAAGCAGTAACATAGAAAAGTATTAAAAAAAAATGTGAACATAAGTAATGATAAAACCAATTGGGAAAGTAACAAGTGTAGCCTAAAAATTTTGTTACATAGACACAGCCCTAAATCTCATTGATATACAGACAGAACCATGATGGTATATAAATACTGTCCATATTAGTCCTGTAGATTAGCACATATGTCACAGGTTGTGGTGCATTTAAATGGACCAGCATCAGAGTTTTGTAATAATTATAACAGTATACACCAAAAAAGAGAGGTATCACAAATAATGGTGTAATACTTTTCAAGCAGTGTTCAATATTTATAGGACGAGAGAAAATGTAGGATTGGCTGAGAAAATGTTCTTGGGTAGTAGAGTTGGACCAGTGAAAGACTATATGTATGTATGTGAATAACTAAAAGATACACATCTTAAGTGCAAAATCATGAATGAACATTGTTTTTCACTTTCTCAATTAGCTGTCCACGCAAGGAGATGCAAGCCAAGTGATTGGGCCACTCACAGAAGGACAGCGCCGAAATGTGGCAGTAGTAAATTCCCTGTATAGATTGCACCAATCCATCCAAAAGGTAAGATGAAGTCAATGATGAAAGTTACAGTACAGGCATACCCCGCATTAACGTACGCAATGGGACCGGAGCATGTTTGTAAAGTGAAAATGTACTTAAAGTGAAGCACTACCTTTTCCCCACTTATCGATGCATGTACTGTACTGCAATCATCATATACGTGCATAACTGATGTAAATAACGCATGTGTAACAGGCTCTATAGTCTCCCCGCTTGCGCACAGCTTTGGTACAGGTAGGGAGACAGTATTGCGGTTCAGGACGTGCTGACAGGCGCATGCGTGAGCTACCGTTTGCCTATTGAGCGAGATGTACTTACTCGCGAGTGTACTTAAAGTGAGTGTCCTTAAACCGGGGTATGCCTGTATCTACAATTTATATATAAACGATCTGTTTACATAGTAAGCAAACTCAGTTCAACTGCGTATAATTACGGTACGAAGCATTTTAGCCACTGCCGTACCGCAAAATACTTACTTTTTTCATCATAGTTACATGTCACTTTGAGAAGGGCTTTTTTGAGGGGACTGTCATTGAGGACTTTCTCGGAAATATTATATGTTCGCAGCCATAGCTGCATTATTTTGAAACATTGCACCAATCTGTTTTAAGCTACAGCAGAATGCAAAAGTAAGGAAAAGGGTTCGTGTATAGTTTTTATATCCCATTAAATATGTTTTGTGTCATTTGGAGTATGGATTTGTGTTCTAAATGTCAACAATGATTATGTATATTTAAAATGATGGAAAATGTAAAAAAAAAAAAAAAATGCCACGGAATATCGAATAAATAAGCAATTTCATTTTAATATCCAGTCAGGATATTTTGCTTTGTGGGGCTAGTGCTTTAACCACGAATGTATGTAATCTGCGTGAAAATATTTATTGGTTTATCTGTTTTTATTACCTCAGCCGTTTATCTGCTTCTTTCAATTCTCCTTGATGGTGTCTCCTTTTTGGTTCCAAAATAAATATCATGCACTGAACATGATAGAATAAAAAAAAAAAAAAAACAAGGTTATTCAAACACAATTATCCTTATACATATATATTTTGGGGGGCACACTGCTTCTTGTGTTTGACATTGTGTTAAATGGTGTTCATCATACATCTAAAATAACTGTTATGTATCCAAAGTCAATATAAAAAGGTAGTTCAGGTCATTATGAAATATTATTGAAGTGTATAGTATGCCATGACGAAAAAGGAAAGAAATGGAGAAGTTGCTGTTTGGTTCTGGATTTAATTTAAAAAATAATGCATATGGTTTTCAGGCTTTTAAATCAGGTCAGGATATTAAAATAATACAGAGTGGCTCACAATTTCCATGGAACCATCCTTCATATCTGAACTATGTTGGAACATACAGTATTAAGCAAAGTTTCAACGCTACACACCAATGTTTGGCCTTAAACTAGACTTCCATTAACTACAAGTACAGCCTTTATTTTTATCGTATGAACAATTTTCATTCACTAGTAATGTTAAGTTTAAAAACCTGTATTTGAAGCGCACTAGATTGGTATAGAAGTCAGGTGCCAACAACATGCATCAGTAACTAGGTGGGCGTAAAAGTTCAAATCGGTATGTTCAAAATGAATCTGGAATCACAAAAATGATTTATGATTATACAATTCCAGTGATGATACATGGTAGAATGCATAAGAACTGATAGAAATAATTCAATATTGTGATGCATTATCTTCCATTCACTTGAATGGATACAGATGAATTAATAAAGAGATCTGAATGATAGAAGAAACAAACCAGGCGGAGCTGTACAAATATAATGCATTCATAGTACACAATCAGTTGGTTACAACAGTTCTCTTTGTGACGGTAGGGGGTAGCCAGTCTTCATAATAAAGGTGAAGCCCGACTGGTTACCCCTGAAAACCGTGGGGCCCAGGCAGCTAAGTAGCACCATAAGCCAGGGGCCATGTAATGTAAACTGTAAAAGTCAAAGCATGCCCTGCTTTTCCACTTTACCTGTTCCCCTTGCCCCAGAAACATAAAACTTAAGGAGTGAAAGTTCTAGGTGGGATATTTGGGTGGGCATGCGGTTATTTTGCTTGCAGGCGTTCGGGGGACAAAGTTACCGGTAGTCCCCTAATTCTCCCCGGCATGCAGGCGTGATTTGCGGGTACGCGGATGAATTATACTTGGGCTGCACAGTGCCCCCCAGACTCTTGGTTTTCGAGTCCACATATTCCAGACCCATTTCCCCCACAGGTACAAGGTTTCCCAAGATATATTGTGTATTAGAATATGTTTTATAGTGTTTGGTGCATTTTGTATAAATGTCTATACAGCCAGCCCAGGCATCCACATAGATGCCGGGATGTCTGTATAGACATCGGAGTTCAAAGGAGAGAGGATGTCCAGAGGTGACAAAACAGTTTGGTGAGAGGGGAAGGACTATTTACCAGGTCCGGAGTACAAAGGCACCCTGGTGGGACACCTTTTGAGACTGCCCGACCTGGTGGAGCCTGCCCAGGGGGGGCAATGGGTTAGCTGGGGGAAGATGCAGTTCGTAGGAGCGTTTTCCCATTGGCTAATTCATATTTCCCGCTCACCCGGATTTTCGAGCTGGCTTGACACGCCTCCTCTTCTGATGTCAGCCAAGAGACAAGCCCCCGTTTCTATTGGCTAGTGGGAGGGAATTGCCAGGCTCTGATTAGTCGCTCCTCCTACTTCCATGCTGAACATAGAACAGCGGAGGGTATGTAAGAAGTTGGCCGAGGCAGAGAATCACTCGATCTGGGGACTTGAGTCGATGAAGCACGTGTGGGCTTTTCAAAGTTGCTCAGACACAAATAGCAGAGCAGCCGGCTTCATTTCTGAGGATAGGTTAAGTCAGCCCTGCAGAGACTAAGTCAGACGCTAGGTTCAAGTTCTGAGAATAGAACGTAGTGGTCACGGCTAAGCTTTTTAGCCGAAAAGAGGACCAGGACCCAGGAAGGATTTCCCGGTCAGTATAAGCCTTGTGAAGCAGGTGCCCTGCACCTATTTGAGGCTAGTTTTTGACCCCAGACCCCCAGTAAGTGTGTAATCTTCTGTGTATTGTGTTCCATGTATGTCTCTGCAGATTTTATCCGAATAAACTCAATTTTATTCCACTACTGTGTTCTGACTAGTGAATAATCCCGGTTAAACGACCTGGTCTCCCGTAGCACTCTTGATTTCATATAGGATGAATCGGTGGATTGATGCCAATCACCCAATGGTATAACTGGTAGCTACTAGAGCAAAAAGAACAGATCACTTTTAACAAAACTTCCAATAAATGTATTCGATTCATCAACTTCTGGCAACAATATATCTTAAAATGTTGCGTGCTGAAGTGGTGACGTATGATGATGTTTGTTGCGTTTGCAAATCAGCCTTTTTTATATCTTGTGATGAAAATGAAAAATAAAATTCCCTGTATAATATTAAGCTGACTGTGTCACAAAAGCACAAACACATATTTAAGCATGTAGTCTTACACAAATTACTCACTGAAGGGGCTGTTACCTGTGGGTAGGAAGGCTAATTGACCAAAGAGGTAGCAAGCAGGAAGTGAAGCTCCTTGTGGTAGTGGTGGTAAGCAGGAGATGGAGCATCTTGTTGGGGACTGGAAGAAGGAGATGCTATTTGTGGGATTGATTTTTAAGGAGGAGATATTCCTTGTGAGTACGATAGGAAGCAGCAGAAGTTCCTTATAAAGGTGATTGGTTGGTAGTCACAGGGGGGAAATGTTCCTTGCAGGGGTGACTATCAGGAAGAAATTCTCTTTGTGGGGGTGACTGGCAGGAGCACAATATCGTTGTGGGGATGATTGCAAGGATGAAAGGCTCACTGTGGTGGTGATTGGCAGGAAGAAGTTCCTAGATGGATGTATGGGTTAGAGGTGAAGGTCCTCTGGGGTTTAGTCAAAGAAACTCACTGGCTGTCCCATCACAGTCCCTCTTTTCTTCCACTGACAAGAGCCTGACTTGAACTCTGTGTCGCTCTTCTGTGTTACCCCTCAACAGCAGCTGGCTACACAATGAAGTACAGTAGATAGGACTAGAACTGTAGCATTTTAAAAAGATGCTGTGAAGAACTCCAGAGTCCAGAGTTGAGTCTATGGAGTTAGTTTATTTTTATATAACCTGCATTTAAAATCCTTAAACATTCAAAATAAAAATGTTTTTCCCTTGCAGTACAGCAAAATGAATGACTGGTCAGTAGAATGAATAATCTTAAGTGAAAATAACTTCTAAAGTAAAAATGTAAGGATGGCATTAAAAATGTATGATCATTCACTGACGAGGTATAGACCAGTGGCGCTTGTGATATACAAGTGATTGAGGCTGCATTTATTGGAATTCTATTGATCTCTAAACACACAGAGTAGCAATATTTTCTTTTAGGGTAAACATTTATAATGGTCATTAAAACAAAATATGTTTAATTTCACCTTCAGGTCATGAAGTTAAGTTGGTGGAATGGAATGCACTCAAACCTATTATAACTGGCAGCTAAAATGTTCTGCATTAAGTATGTTACATAGATCTCGATTTGATAAATGCTATACAAGGTCATCGGAAGACAAATGAGCTATCAGATGCATATGTAGCAATAAAAGATCCATTAAATTGTCATAACCTGAATTTATTTTTTCAGTTTAACGCCTCTTCTGTTAATAGCCTTGTCCCATATTGCAGAACAAGTTATCCCCTTTGCTGAGAGATTTAAAGCTATTTATTATAACATATGAACTGCCAATAGTGTTACAGACATAATGATCCATCAAGCCCGGTATCTTGTATCCTTCAGTGGCAACTACTGGAAGCTTCTGGATGAGTACAGCTTAGAGCAGGGACGCACAATCTTTTTTCGCAGCGCCCCCCCTGCCTTACCTCCTCCGTTGGCCGCCCACCTCCTTACCTTGATGCCGCGGGGTCATGTCATGTGACCCGCGGTGTCATTTGACGTCACGTTACCAGGGCAACCGTGACGTCACATGAATGACGCCGCGTTGCCATGGTCACGCGTCCTGAAGCCGGCTGAATCCCTGTAAGTAGAGGTTGCAGAGGTCTCGCGCGGGCCTACGGCATTTAATTTAAATGTCTTGGGGAAGAGCGCGGGACCTGTATATATCGACAAACTGTAAAAAATGTCACTCGCCCGAAAAGAAAAGGCACTCTCTCACCCCCTCCCCCCCAACCCCCTAAAAAATTTTAACCCCGCCTCCCAGTCTTTCCCCCCTCCCGCTGTCGAGTGCTTACCGGCAGCGGGGTGCCGTCTCCTGACATTCTCCTGCAACTTCCGTGTCTCCCCCTCCAACTTCCGTGAAATGGGACACGAAAATGTTGCCATGACAATGGGACACGACGTCACGCGGCTTCACGTTCCTGTATATTTATATATATCTACAAGAACAAACAGACAAATGGGGGCGCAAAAAAGAGAGAGAAAATGAATCAATAAAGTTCTTAAAGTGTAAAGTTTTTATGGGGACATAAAATAAGCACAAAGACTTACAATAAAATATGGATCTTAATGATCCAAGTACACCAGGCAGGTATCAACCACAGCAGTAACTCCGTAGTCCATGAGCCGCCCCCCTCCTCCGGATCGCAGATGGTAAGTGCCGAGGGGAAGTTCCAGACCGGCGTCCACTTGAAGCTTTCCCTGCACTCGTGTAAGCAGCTCTGGGTCTACAGCGTCGTGACCTTCGTACCCAGCATGCAATTGGCTCGCCTATGCGTTTTTTTTTTTTTATTATTATTATTTTTTTATTATATGTTGTAATGTATGCTGGTTTCTTGTCATTTTCAATGATTGGAGGGCTGGTGACATCATCTCTCCAGACGAGTAACAATGTTACTCATTGGTTAGCCTGCTGTATTTAGTGCGCTCCAATGGGCATTGTGGCTATGCCCTGACGAAGTGTCCCACGTGACACGAAACGTGTAGGCGAGCTAATTGCATGCTGGGTACGAAGGTCACGACACTGTAGACCCAGAGCTGCTTACACGAGTGCAGGGAAAGCTTCAAGTGGACGCCGGTCTGGAACTATCCCTCGGCGCTTACCATGTGCGATCCGGAGGAGGGGGGGCTCATGGACTACGGAGTTACTGCTGAGGTTGATACCTGCCTGGTGTATTTGGATCATTAAGATCCCTATTTTATTGTAAGTCTTTGTGCTGCTTTTATATCCCCATAAAAACTTTATACTTTAAGAACTTTATTTATTCATTTTCTCTCTCTTTTTTGCGCACCCATTTGTCTGTTTGTCTATGTTTGAGCCTTCTCTAGCCCCGCTGATCACGGGAGACGGGGAGCAGCACCAAGAGGGATTTGGGAGAAAATACCTTGGACGGCCAGCGCGCATTTACTATTGCATATCTACAAGAGCAAAAAGAAGAACAGGCGCACTCCTAGTGTATTACTGATACACAATTTAATGGGCTGGACAGGTAAAAGTAGCTCACTCACAAAAGTAACTTGTAATCAGGCGTTGTAATCAGGAGGACTGATACATTGGGACTGGTCATATTATCTTATTTTTATGTTTTTTTACAATATTGTTTTATATTTGTTTATATATTTCCTATTATATATTATTTTATAGTTTTTTTTTTATCATTCTCACATTGGTACTGATTGCAGCAATATTTGTTAACTAATATCCCATAATTAGATTCCTATATTATTTAGTCATCTCTTCACTAGGTATTATCAGTTACACAAGTAGTCCATTATAGACTGTTGGGAGCCGGACTCTAACCAACATTTGTATAACAATTAGACACAGACACACACACACACCACTGGCTCCAGTTCCACATATATTTATTTATTCTTTTTTTAAACAAAATATCTTAAAAAGTAAGTTTCGATTTAAGAATACGAAAAAAAAAAAAAATCTTGCACAGCCAGTATGCTTTTGCCTCTTTGGGGGGGATTGAAAACAGCATGGCCATGTTGGGCTTTTCTATTGCACTCACAATGCAGTCCGGAAACAGGAGCTAGATCATCACATAAGTTTCAGCGTGATCAGCAAACCTGTGTCACTGTTATCTAAAAGGATGTGCCACTTCAGTGCGTGAAGTTTCATTTGCACTAGCTGGCACCTTTTCATTTGATTAATAAGCTGTGCTTTAAGATGGTATGTTTGATATTTGTTGTCTCATAAATGTAGCACATTTTTGAGAGAGGTTGAGTGAATAATTTAACTGTATTTCTCTCTCAATCTTCCCGTATTATCTCTGTTACTTACTGACCTACTTCATACATGAAAGGAACGGAGATGACAGCAAGTGAACGTTTGCGTAGAAGTAAGAAACGGAAACCTAGAAACCCACAGACATAGGGGAGTTTGGTCTAATAAGATTCTCTCTGGAACACTGCAGTTCCAGTGGTGGAAATATGTGCGTCTTGTACTTAATGTGATGAAACTGAAGTAGGACTTGTTGAAGTATTATCCCATTGTTGTTGATAGCAAGTAATCTAGATGTAGGCGTCATGGGGGCCTAATGAAATGCTCCTACGTTCAACAGCTGAGACCTACAACTTAATAAGACTCCTCTTGTTATGTCTGTGTGTCAAATTAAATGTCACAGAAATAGGCAGTTATTGGCCTACTACACATTTAAACATAGTTAAATATTTACAATGGCAAGCAAAACATTGCGGAAGAAGCAGTTAGAGCAGGGATGGGAAACTCCAGTCCTAAAAGGCCACCAACAGATATCAGGTTTTTAGTTTTTGACTGAGCCACTGATTGTGCCACCTGTGCTGAAGCAGAGATATCCTGGAAACCTGACCTGATGGTGGCTCTTGAGGACTGGAGACCCCCCTCCTCCCCCACCCCGAGTTAGAACAAGAAAGATATATTATTAGTGATATTAAAAAAAAAAAAAAGTAGAAGGACACTTTATACGATGTACGTATGGTGAGGGCCAAATGAGTAAAAAATATATAAGCGACTGAATTATATTTATAGTAAGCTGTGTCCTTATAGCAGTAACATTGCGAACGTTTATTGGAAATACACTGTAAATATAAAGCACAGTTTATAGTATCGGAAAACACCTGTTTGTAATTAGGCAAAGTTTAAGTGAAGCCACGTTTGTTGAGGATTATATGCAAGTTAATTACGGTGTGTGCTGAAGTTACAGTACGTGGTGATTTGTGGCTTATGACCAATATTACTTGAGGTGTTAAATCATTTCCGTTGTGCTTTGTGGCATAGTGCATGTACGCTTCAGTGGCCGAATGCAAACTTTTCCTGAAACACTTTACATTGTACATTTTCTCATAACAGGTTCACATATTAAGTGTGTAACTATTTATCCATTCATGTGCCATTAAGCTAATGTTTTTGTTATATTTTGCAACAGAAATAAAGCACGGTTTGTAGTGACATTATAAATCTTAATTCATTGACTCAAGTACTTTTATTGTAACAAACTCCTACATAAAGGTGGTATGGTTTGCAAAAGCTTTTATTTATGTTGTGTAACACACCTATACCACCCGGCAGCCAGAGATAGGGTGTACATAAATATTCTCTCTCTCAATGTCTCTGTTTCTATCAGACAGGGCTTTTCTCTGTTCCAATAGAGCGTGTAGCTCAGTCGTGTTACCTCTTATCTCAGGGTCTTCTCCACGTGGGGTTAGGCCAAGGCTGTTGAGGAGTGGAATGAAATAGAACAGGGCGCCAGGAACTTTTAACTTTAATATTTATTGGGTGCACAAATCGGCATACAGCACAATCATGAACGGTTCTTCTGCTCTTGCAAGTTGAGAGTTCACCTCCCTGGTACCTACATAACCCAGCATGATGACCTTCACCTTGTCCCTTCCAATCCTTAAACTGGGGGATAGAATAAAGTACTCTCTCTTGCCTCAGTAACTGACACTTCTTTGTTGGAGAGGCTTCCAGTGCTTGAGGCCCCGATCCTCTCACTGGAATGTCCAAGACACAGGCCTATGTCTGTTTTTCTCATCCTTCATTTGGGTAGGGCTGCACCTCCATCTGGGACAGGCTAGAACTCTGTAGACTGGGTTACCCCACCCATGGGCCTCACTACCCTTTGGGCAGGACAGGATAGTCTTCATCACTGAGGGGCTGGGCTGGACAGCCCCTCCTAGAACTTAATTTGGAGGATTTATATCAGGGGAGTGGCCAACCCCCCCTGCCCCAGTAACTGGTCAGGTCTGGTAGTATCCAAAGCCACTTATCCTCCATGTGACACCAGACATGTGCCTGAAAGCTGCAACATAGTATACTCTAGTATACTAGTATACTCTAGGGCAGGGGCGCACAAACTTTTTTTGCTGCGCCCCCCCCGTGCCTGCTCTCCTCCTTGATGCGCCCCTCCCTCCTTACCTCGCGCGGCATCAAATGATGCCGCAGGGTCGTGTGACGTCATGTCATGTGACCCATGGCGTCATTTGACTTCACGTTACCGTGGCAATTGTGACGTCACATGACCCCGCGACATCATTTGATGCCACTTGTCATGGTAACGCGTGCTGGAGCCGGCTGAACCTCAATAAGTAGAGGTTGCAGAGGCCTCGTGCGGTCCCCCGGCATTTAATTTAAATACCTGGGGGGAGAGCGCGGGACTTCTGCAACCGCCCACCCCCCCAAAAAAATTGTGCCCCCCAGTTTGCGCATCGCTGCTCTAGGGGAAACTAACTCACATGCAGGGCAATGTGCTAGTTGTTAACCTTAACACTGCCTACTATTACCAGGACTTATATGCCAGGCGATAGAAATATAGCAGGGTGCTACAGTTATATTGTATTTTTTTGTTTATGTGGCGAGAAAAGGTTTGTGAACCCCCATTGATAATTACAGAAATTCCTGTCTCTTCTTAACTATCCAATAGGGTTTATAGTAACCAATTCCATGTCTTTTGAAACAAAATGATGTATGGATTCGACAAACAATGAGTAATTAAGAGACAGGGTATGTACAAAAGTAAGTGAAACTCTAGTTTTATCAGCTAAAGTAAAGGGGATAATTACAATCCGGTATTTACATAATTAGGTAGATCTTCAGGTGTGAGTTTGGGAGGCGCCACCCTATATAAAGATCAGAAACTTTGTGAGTTTGGTCTTTACCATACAGGTGTGTGGAAACACCTCATGCCATGATCAAAAGAAATCTTTGAGGACCTGAGAAAAGCAGTTATTGATGCTCATCAGTCTAGAAAGGGTTACAAAACCATTTCTAAGGATTTGGGGCTCCACCAATCCACTGTCAGACAGCCTACCAATGAAGAAAGTTCAAGACCACAATCGCTCTACCCAGGAGCGGTAATCCTAGCACCTACTGTCTCTGTAAGTTTCCCATCAAACCTTTTAGATTGTAGGCTCTTCGGGGCAGGGATTTCCTTTCCTATTGTCTGATTTTGCTGCACTTATTGTATTATTATAATTCCCTGTACTGTATTCTTTGTGGAGCACTGAGTACACTTTTGGCGCTATATAAATAAAGATATACAATACATACAAATCTCTCCAAGAACAAACCGTCAAATCATCGATGAAGTCACAAAGAACCCCAGAGCAACATCCAAGGATCTGGAGGCCTCTCTCGCCTTGGCTAATATTCATGACTCAACTATCAGAAAAAGACTGAACAATAATGGTGTTCATGGAAGGATAGCCAGGAGGAAAACACTGCTCTCTAAAAAGAACATTGCTGCCTGTCTGAAGTTTGCCAAAGAGCAAAAAGATAATCCACAAGACTTCTGTAACATTGTTCAAGTCAAAGGTAGAACTTTTTGGCCTCCATGTTATGGGAGTGTGATGGTTTGCGGCTGCTTTACTGCCACAGGACCTGGATGGCTTGCCATCATTGAAACAACCAAGAATTCTGCATTGTATCAGAAGATTCTAGAGGAGAATGTCAGGCCATCTGTCAGTGAGCTGAAGTGAAAGTGGGTCATATAGCAAGACATTGATCATAAACAGATCTACCTCAGAATGGTTGCGGAAGGAGAAATTCCGCATTTAAAGTGGCCTAGTCAAAGTTCAGACCTAAACCCCATCGAAATGTTGTGGCAGGACCTGAAGTTAACTGTCGATGCAAGGAAGCCCTCAAATGACACCAAGTTGAAGCAGTTCTGTAAGGCGTAATGCGCCAATATTCTTCAAAACCGATGTGAGAGACTGGCCAGCAGTTACAGGAAACGCTTAGCTGAAGTCACTGCTGCTCAAGGGTTACTGTGTCTAAAGGTTCACATACTTTTTCACTTGGCCTTTTTCACAATTGACGCCGCGTTTCCATGGCGACGCATCATCATAATCCGTCTCAACCAAGGTAAGGAGAAGTTACAGAGGCGTTCGCCACTTCCCCAGCATTTAATTTAAATGCCTTTGAGAAGAGTGTGAGGCTTCTGTAACTCCCCGCACCTCCTGCAGAGAATCTCGCGCCCCGCAGTTTGCACACCCCTGCTCTAATGCTTTGTGTGCCACAACAATGTATGGAGACACTTCTGTGTCAGAACTTGCATACTACTTTTCCTTTTTATAAATACTTGAAGGAGAATTCCATGCTAAAGTCTATTATTTTTTAAAGAATTGTTCTGAAGCAGGGGGTCCTTGAGCGGAACAGTGGTAATTTCAGCTCCGCGAATCCCCAGGTTTCTGAGATACTTGCCTCCGTAGGTGCTGCCGGTACTACCTGGTCCTTACATTTCCTGTGGCACGCGGTCAGTAGAAAGCCACTATGGACATATATCTTGACACTTTCCTGATACATTTAGAAACATTATTATAACATTGTTCTTGAGAGTCCAGAATATTGGCTTTTTCCATTAGGTACTGTATCCGACGTTATACATGGTTTCATACTGTATTCTAATTATTGTCCTTTATTTGTAAAGCGCCAACATACCCCGCAGTGCCGCACAGGGTAACATCAATTACATCAACTGAATGGCATACAAGTAATCACAGACCAGCGCAAACAGATACAGAAGCTAATGAAGGCCCTGCTCCTGAGAGCTTACTATCTAGAGTGTGGGGGTGCAAGATTTTTCAGGGGGGAACGCGTCGCTTGTAGAGGCCCTGCGCTCTTCCCCGGGGCATTTAAATTAAATGCCGGGGGATCGCGTGAGGCCTCTGCAACGTCCTTTACCTTGTCTTCAGACGAAGACAAAACAAGGTAAGGAGGAAGGGGAAGAGCAGATGGGGGGTGGGGGGCACAGCGGGGAAAGTTTGCACATCCCTGATCTAGAGGATGTTCAAAAATCCTGAAATGTAGGTCGGTAAAAGCACTCTACCATTTGACTGCCATGTCCAGTTTTGGTTTCATGGTTTCATCCGTTTGTAGTAGTTCAGCACTTGAGCACGTCAACGAAAATTCATGGAATATACACTATACGGTACACTGCTTTCCTTTAGGGCTCGTTTCTAAATGAGAAACAAAAGTTAGAAGTAGGGCAAATGTATAATAATCATGGCTGAGTTGAATGGCAGTTTTTTTTGTAAATGCCCGACACTGACCATATTTGACATGATTATTTCTCCAAAAAATGAAACTTCTCTCCAGAATTTAACAATTAGAAATGTGTGGGATTGCAGAGGACAAAATAAAGGTAATATGTAAAAACAAAAAGTGGATTAGCGCCTCTGCTGCTGTTGGGGCAAGTAACTCATTGATTTGCAGCAATCTCTGGCAACGAAGGGATTAACCTTAAAGTTTGGAAAGAAGTCACTTTAGTGTACTAAAGCGTGTATAATAAATGAAGGACTTCACCTTCGGTGGCATCCAAATTAAAACCTTATTATGCTGCTTCTAGTAGTTGCTTCTTGAGGTCCTGCTGGGGAGAATTTAATTAGGCTGCTGATCTCATTGAAATGAAGTCTGTAAATTCCAGCCATGTGAGTCTTGCAGTATGATCAATGAAGTTCTTGTTCATGCTTTATCATCAATATAAGTAAATGTAATCACAAGCTGAACATCTGCAATGCTTGTATGTACAATTGGTAAGCCATGGTGTATGATGTCTATTGTCAAATCCCATTTTGTTCTAGTAATTATATTTAACCACTTCCGTGTTCAGTATACCAGGGACATGTAAGGCGTCGGCCATGTTACTTGCTTGCTGGCGGAAGCGCGCTGAGGCGCGCTCCCGCTCAGCACTGAGCCCCTACAGCCGCAATTAGAGTGGCTTTAGTAGGGGCTCACCTACGCTTCCGCAAGCGAGCGGAAGCGTAGGTCTTAGGGGAATTTAAAATTCCCCCGCTTGCCGGCGCGACAGGCCGGTCACGTGAGCTGTTCGCCCAATGAGGGCGAACCAGCTCCGTGACGTCACTGGCCCGCCCACGGCCAGTGACGCGCCCTCCCCCTGATGGCCCGCTGACAGCGCGTGCGGTAAGCAACCGCAAGGCCAGGGAAAGCACCCGCTTTCCCTGAGCCTCCGCGCGCCTCAGCACGCCAGCAGGGAGCCTGGCCGAGGCCTAATACAGCGCAGTACATCGCAGGGACTAATGAAATCTTTAGAAAAGTTTAATTTTGTGTTTCTTATTCAGGGTGCTGCGTCACGTAAGGATGCCACAGACACATTGGGGGCATTTTTTCCATAGCAAAACAAGTGATGATGTGCTTTTAGTATGTGGTTGACAAAACATTTGCATCAAATGTATAATGTAAAAAATAGTTTAGATGTATATTCCTGTTATTTGTCAAATTAAATTCTAAACGCAAAGTTTAGCTGTAATTATTTAGTTAATTTAGGTTTCTAACCAGTGCTATTAAAACATTGGATTTTACCATTGGTAAGCTTATGCAGATCCCCGAGCAAGTGGATCATATAAATAGGGGCTACTGGTGGAACAAGTGGTGGGAAATACTGGGATAGATCATAAGAGAACTACAAATTAGAAAAGATGATTCTAATGATGCAGCCCAATTATTTTTGTCATTATTTTAATGACCCTGGTGGCTTAAGTTATTTTTTGGGGGGGAAATAGTTGTGCTTGGGTGAATCCTGGAGGTGGAGAGCCCAATGGATGCTGTTGGCTGGGCCCTTTCCTCTGCCAGACCTAGGTCACCTGTTGTACCCCCCCACCCCCCTTTTAACATTCCAAAAGTATACATCCATGTAATGAACATTTAGCGATAGTAAAAACCATGCATGTTGCTCTAAATTGTGAAAATGATTTAAATATATATTGGAGGGGGGAGGGGGCGGGGGGACAAAAACACAAGAAATGTATTTAAATAGATGTCAAAGGAACATTCCAGATCATATGCGATCAAATATTAAGTCTGGAAATATACTGTTACGGTTCTTTGGTATTAGACTAAAATTCTTGATCCAATAGTAAGTGGAATTAGTATGCTTAATATATTTAAATATACTCTTATCCTTAGTTAATTAGTGTTATGGTTTGTGACTTACTGTGTTAGGAAATAAATATGTTTGCTCTCTACCAATAATATTTCCTTTGCCTTAATGTTACATTTGGAAATCATGTCATCAAGCCCCTTCCCCATCTTGTGCTATTTTTACCAGCTGTATATTCCCATCTTCAGCCAAGGGGAGCATACAGTATATCACAAACTCCGCTAAATATGCTTTTGTTGTTGTTTTTGTTTCCTTTTAAGGTTATATCCAGCCAGAGTGCACTCCCGGCAACTGCAGAGCAAACTATTTCTGCTGCCTTGAAGGTAATAAGTTAATTTGATGATATGAGTGTATAAACTCTTAATAAAATGACAGATGGGTGACTGTTTGCTCTGGGTTAAAGCATGAACAAAAACGATGGAAACTAGAGGAGGGATATTTGGATTGTATGTGCAGTTGTGTTAGGTGCAACCAGATGTTTACATTTGGGCCATCAGCGGAATGGTGTTTTGTTTTTGTTTTTTAAATATGTAACAAATAGCATTATTTTGTTGTGTGATTGAAGATTGCAGATCTAAGCAGCTCTTTATATGAAAATAATAAGTGTCATGTATTTGCATAGCACCTTCAGAGGTAGTCTTGTTGTCGTACAGTTGGGTGAATCCTGGAAGCACATTTTGTAGTCTGTCCTATGGCAGTGTCTACCATGCTTGAATGGAGAGGGAGAAGCAGTGATACATTAGCACCCAAATAAATGTTGCAAAGACACACATCAAATGTTTATACCGCAGACATCAACGTGTGTGTGACTGAAGTTAGAAGTACGCCCACAAACCTTTGTGTTCCACATCAACGCCTTAACTACCACACCAGCCATGCTCATGCTTTGTTATTCCGTTGTGCAATGGAAAGCTTTCTAGTGCTATGAGGAGCAGTTACTGTTACAGTAACTCCACTGTTTATTAAGTTGGGTGTCCCTTTCTTTCCGTAACCACAGTGGGTGATTCGGTGTCTTGTAGTCAATATAGCTTCTTCTATGCATTCTTTGTATTGAGATTAAAGAAATACAGTACCTGATGTGTCCTATACTGCTGTTCTGAAGTGTGTTAACTGATGGATAACGCTGAATGTAACCCTGTGTCATGCCTTTCAGATCATTTGTATTTTTTGTGAGTTTTCATGTTACATGCAGTGTTTGTAGTTTTTCTGTTGAGGTGATAAAATCCCTCTCTCTAGTGCTGAAGTTATTGATTATTTCAGTGACAAATGGCCCACAACTTACTGCAGAACAATGCTTTGCTTGCCCCTGTATGGTGATGAGGACAGTGATCAGTTCAGTTGGTTCCTTTTGACTGCTGGTCCATGACATCCATATTTGATTTGCCATAAGGGTGGCTATGTTTTCGTATATAGCGATGCTTTCACAGGCATGGAACAGTTATCAAAGTTATTGATGCGGCACACAGTTTTGCCTCTTGCCTGCATTTTGGGGCAAAACAGAAGCTGCAAAGTATGCAGTTTTCGGTTCTATATAGATATTTAAATCGTTGATGTCAATTATATACCTATGTTTTCCCCTTATTAGGGACGTTCATAGGTTTTATAAAGAAGTGCATAATATTCCTCCTAGAGAGGGAGGGGAAGGGGTTAACAATAATTTCATACATATTAACAGATTATTCCATTTTTGTATGTGCATGTCAGGGTAATATACCGTATAATACTTCCATCACGTCATTTCCCGGTTTCCTTTATCAGATCATTTACAATCTTATGGGAAATGCAGTGCAGCCTTTACTGAATTCCGTAGGTGACTCTGTTGAAGCCATTGTCATAACTATGCATCAGGAAGACTTCTCTGGGTGAGTTACATTATGCTGCTTTACATGTTACTGTAAATTTGCCTTTAGCTGCAATGATATCACAGCATATTAATAACGTGTTCCATATGATTCAGTGACCATGCTTCAATATGTCCCATAGGATCCAGTCTTTTACAGTACAGTATATCACAGTGCATTATAATATTTGATGGCATGCTGTCTGAAACTGGAGAGAAGGCAGACATACTTTCCATCATTTCTTATTCCTGGGAACAAAGTGACGGAGCAATGAAGCCTTTTGTAATGCGAAAGACCAAAATGTTAAAATCTTAAAGGTTGTGATGACATTAGAGACTTAGTCTGAGCAAGACAGCAACTAAAATTATGCGTGTCTTGCATCATTAATCCAGGGGAAACTAAAGAGCCTTAACAAGTACAGGGTATAGGATGGGAAAAAAGGAAGGAGGGCGACGTGACACAAACATTAAAATATCTCATTTTTATGAATACGGTTCAGACCAGGAATGCTAAAACGAGACATCATGCACTGAAACTAGAGAGTGGTACGTTCAGGGAAAATGTGAGGAAGGGGAGACACTAGCGATTTATGTAGGGTCCAAGTCTAATGACATGTTGGAACATTAGGCCATTAATGTGCCATACAGGTCTATATTTCCTTTTCTTAGAATATCATGCACAATAGCATATATAAATAACTTTCATATGAGTCAAATAAAGGGTTTCACAGCTTCGTAAGTATCTCGATTTTTTTTTTGTTTTCCTTTAAACTTAAATCGGAGAAGCCTGTTAATTACAGGTAGCATTCTCTAAACCGCGTGTTAAACTGTTGGCTACTGCTGGCTGAGCTGTGTGTGGATTTGTAAATAAGGCCCTGTGAATTCTAATTCCTTAATATACCATTATCCGACATTTGCTTAAATAGCAATTGCAAGATTGTCCTGTTGCCATTAAAAAAACAGCGCCCACTTCTCACGCCCACATGTTTTTAAAGGTATACGCCCCCGCATGCCAACCCTCGGTAATAATCTCAGCTCATAGAGAAACACCCCTGCCTGATATGTGGCAAAGTGGCAAAGTTGCTTCCCTGTAGTGGAGAAGATTTGTGTGCCCTTTGATTGAGAAGTATACTGAATAAGCGCCAGAGATGTAAAAAACTGTCCAAAACATATTTGCTACATTTTAAGAATACCCCCCCCCCCTCCCCTTCCAAATTCGATTTCCTGCTAAACATTTTGGCCAGTCTCAAAGGGCTAAAAAAGTCGCTAAGTTAGTAAGCTTTCAGTAAAATATTTCTACAGACTGAGCAAGACCTGGTGTGTGTCCTATCTATAGTCTCAGCATTAAGCAAATCGAGCTATTTAAGATAATTTCGCAAAGCAGCATAATAAATGAAATTGCAGTGCACATTGACTTACTGTTATGCTTGGAGTATCGCTTGCGAACTTTGATTTTTGACTCTGTTATAGGTTTTTTCGTGACTCAGAGTCAAATTTTGCATGTTTTAGCGCTTTCATGGAAAAGATAATGGAATGTTAGAAATTGTGCCACCCTTGGTGTTTAACTTGTATTTATTGTATATATATATGTTAAGGAAGGAAAGGGTGCGTAGCCGTGTTGGTCTTTTCTTTCACGTAGTAACAAAGGAGGGAAAGGGTGGTAATCCCGATGTACCCGATGAAGGACTCTGAGAGGTTCGAAAGCTTGTAACATGTCAACTACTTGTTGGTCCAATAAAATACATGATACCACCTATTCTACCCTCTCCCTCCTTTGTTACTATATACATATCAACAAACTGTTCAAATTGAGATCAAAGGCCAACATGCATGTAATGACCTCAGTCTGTACAGTCTAATTGTTGCATGTCATTTCTGTATTGTGAAGAAGTATGGCACACGTGTATTAATTATAGAAGACTGGAACTACATCTTTACTTCATAAGTGACAAGGACATTTGGGGAGGGACACACAAAGCATGCTAGAAATGGTATGGTTCGTACAAGTTTTGGGGCACACCGGAATGGGAAGCCTATGAAATAGAAATGCAGAATGATCTTTCAAAGCTGCAATTATATGGCTAACAGTAAGAAGTCTCATTGAGCATCTTATGTGTGACTTCATTTTCAAACCAAAATGGCCAGCTTCTAAAGATTCAATTTATGTGTACAGTACATAGAGTTATTATTGTAGATGTTCACATTACAATTTTATAAGAATGATCTTCTGTGTAAGCAAAAACATCAGGCACTTGGAGTACAATTCTCTGCAAAGTGTTCTGGGTAACCTCTAAAAACACACTAAAAAACCATGTTGATAGTTGTTAGACCACTGTGTTAATGAGAGCGTTTACTATAGGCTTTGTATGCGTTGGATCTGTTCCATTTATACGTAAACATTTACATTAAACATCCTACTTTAAAATAACATCATGTGCTTTTAGTTTGTAGTGCAGTTCTAAGTGAATGCATTATATATGTCTTTTTTTAAAATGTATTATTCAGAAACCTGTCAAACTCAGGAAGACCAGATGTACCTTGCTCTTTGTATATGAAAGAGTTACAAGGCTTCATTGCAAGAGTCATGAGCGACTACTTCCGACATTTTGAGTGTTTGGATTTCGTCTACGACAACACAGAAGCAATTGCACAAAGAGCAATTGAAGTTTTCATACGCAACGCAAGTCTGCTAAGACCTCTTGGCGAAGGCGGAAAAATGAGACTCGCTGCTGATTTTGCACAGGTAAGAAAACATTCCATATAAATGAATGTCTTATTGATTGGTCTGGTAAAAGTATCAAATAACATTTCAAGAATGGAGTTATTTTTTCGAGTGCTGAAACTAGTAAAATACCGTAGTCTGCTTGGTAAACCTTAAACGGTGCAATCCGTTCTTGGAACAAAATGAGCCAATGGCACTGACTTCGCCCCCCCCCCCCCCCCTTTTTTGTTTTTTTTTACGATTCAAACATATATAATTTACACTTATCATCTTTTTCAAAATGAAGACACGTATAAGTATTTTCAAACAATTGTGATGTTGGTTTGTACACAATGCTAAGGTGTGATGAGGGAGGAGTTTGTCTCTAACGACTGCCTTTTGGGTGATATCACAGAATGCAGAACAGGAGTCTGCCCAGATACACCCCCCTCACTCCTCATCCTTTTTTGTCCCTCAAACAGGGAAGGGTGGCAAGAGGTTGAGTTGATAATTACTCCTTCATTCAAAGGCCCTGGTAAAAAGAAAAGCGTTTAGTTAACCTCATATTTGTTTTTTTCAAATGTAGTACTGCATTAAAACTTTTAACTTGTTGAAGAACATTCACAAAACATTCATGTTTAATGTATCAAGAAAGGCTGTGTTCTATTCGCTATTGTGGGTGCCCATCCACTAGTGGCTGCGCTAAGAGTAATTAGTATATCTGAAGCTTGTAACAAGTTCTACTCCTGCTATTACCGCTGTTTAGATTGGGCTATAATATAATGATATTTTCACTTCTACCTAACAGAGTGTGGCTTTTATAGTGACTGCAATAGGTGGTCGGGAGCAATTTTTTTTTTAATTCAGTTTATGAGAAGAATACTTAGCATTTAAAATGTCTATATCTTCCATCCATGTAGACCTATATTATCACAGGACCCTAAACATGAACTAGTCTTTAAAATAATGCTAATGAATTTCAATAGGTCAACTTCAAAAATGTCCACTCATGAGCTTTTTCTACTTCTTAATACATGACAAAGCAGCAATTTGCTAAATCCTTGTCTTGGGACTTGGGAATATGGCCCATAAAGCTACAGGATTATTGTAAGGAAGAAGTATTTTTAGGAAGTGACATTAAAGCTGCAGACCTAGCAATATCCTACAAGTGTGTGTTTAAAAAAAAAAATCAGTTCTGTACTATGAGAAAATTCTTGAAGTATTGAAAAAAATAAAATAATTCTTGATTACATTTTTAATGTATTATAATGTAACAAGCATTCTTTTGTTTCTATAGCAACCATTTACAAAGTCACATCCCCTTCCTCTTCTGAAATAGGCTCTGGCACACCCCTTTTTGAGCCAGTGCACCAACAGTGCAACAGAACTTTGCATTTTTGGTCATCTTCTGCTGCACTGACAGACATTTAGTGAACCCCGAATCGAATCTTTGCCGATCGGCAATTTAGCTAATTACTTATCATTGTGTGGATTGTATTGATGCACATATTAAAGGGGAAACTAAATAATAATAAAAAAAAACGGCAGATTGGACTCCTGCTTTAAAAAAGTGTTTTTAATTATGATCTTTTTTACTCATACTGATCCTTTAAATTGTGCTGTTTTAGATATGTGCAAAGATGGAAAAGTTCTCAAATTTGTTTTGACATTGAAATATACAGAGCAATAACTTCCAACTATATATATCCAAATATTGTAAAGGAATTAACATGCTCATCCATCTCACACAAGAGTGTTTCAAGTTATCTATCCAATATGTTTTCTCTGAGGTATAGTTTGAACCTGGTATAGTTTTCTTTCACTTAATCCAGACACAATTACAGGAGGAGGTCACCTTGAAAACTCAGCTGTAGTTTACTCATTGATTATTTCAGTCAGCAGATGGGGAATACCCTGTTAGTTAGAAAATGCAGTTTGTTAAGAGAGAACTTGCCTAAGGATTGCCTAAAGTTAATAGGTTTTATTGAATAATTGATGATTGTTGGTTCAAAGCTTCCAAAGCAAGCATGTGACACGCTGCAATGGGCATCCCTAGAGATTGAATTCAAGACAATATTTATCATATTGTTATATTTATTTAACCAGTTATTGTTTTAATCTAAACGATTTTCAATAACTGAGTGGCCAAAAAGAATGCCTAGTATTATTGCAACATTTAACCCTTAATATTAATGTAATATTAACATATTACCATTATATTATTAATATTAACAATACCATTTAACCCCTTCAGTAATTAAAAGGCTACAACACTTATACAACAAGCTGTCCAATGTAAGACCAAAATGAATAGTGGTGGTACTGTGTGTTTAATTGGTTAAGCCTTTGTGGCAATTATTGATAAATAATATTTGAAAGTTGCATTAAATATGTTGTTGTACTTTAAATCTGTAGAGTTATTTTAGTTCCCTTTATCTTTTTTGTGCTACTTCAAAATAAGTACAGCTCATCCCCGTTATAGCGCGATCTGCTACAACGCGGATCCGCTTATAACGCGATGTGAGCATGGCTCCCGTTTCTTAAAAGCTAAGCTTTTTTTTTTTTTTCAAAGCTTTATTGCTAACGGACACACACGCACATGAGGCAGAGGCCGCAGCATTGTAAAGTGTTAAATACCTGTGGTTTCATTTGGCGCCCTCCTCCCATGTGGGGGGGCTCCACCAGGTTCCCCTTTTTGTGGCGGCCATTCCCCCCACCCCCCCTCTACTATTCAATGCTTTATTGCTACCTACACACAGAAACAGACAGATTTTCACCTTGATTTATGAAATTCCTCCTCAGAATATGGTCCCTGTCTGTAATATCTGAGCCAATCTGGTTGTATCTTATTTCTTGGCCATAAATGATAACATGTTTCTTGTTTCTTGTTTCTTAGGTATGTACAGTACATCGGTCTGTGTGTTTGTGATATGGGGATGTCTGTATTTTCTTGTCCTTTATGTAGTTTGTGGTGCAGAGGGAATTAATGTCTATGAGTGGTAAAATCCTGGTAGGATGAATTTAACTAAGCCTTTCATGAAATTGGATGATATCCTGTTCACTAGCAGTCCAAACAATCAGGATATAATATACATAGAACACTGCAGATGATTGGTGGACAGCACAAACACGCAAAAAGCACTCACAACTCACCGAGTTCGAACAAAAATAAAAGAAAATGTATTTAACTACATATTAAAAAAACATTCTGGGGACAAAACAAGAGAGTTCTTCTCCCAAGTAATAATTAGTATTATTGAAGTATTTAAACTTTATACTTATTACCATATATGTTTTGTCAATTGGATGTAGCATTGGGCACCCCTGTCTTTTGTTGAATACTTTTGCCACGCTCAGTAGCACTATTTTTGGACATAAATATATATTCATGATGTGGGTGTAGGAGTTTGAGCTACCTGGGAATGTGTGTTAAAGATGGAATGATTTTCAGATTTCCTGGTTGGGTTGTATAGCCTCTGTAAAAATGAATATTCTGCCAAGATTGCTATATCATTTTCAGATGCTACCAGTCCCGATTCCGCTTAGACAGTTGAAAGATGTACAAAACGCCATTTTTTAGTTTATCTGGCAGAAAAAGAAAGCAAGAATATCTTGGAAAATTATGACAGCCCCAAAACTGGGAGGTGGATTGGCGGTCCCTGACATTAGAAAATACTATTATTAGCTTGTCACCTGAAACAAATGATATATTGGCACACCCTAGCTAAATCTTATTGTTGGGTGTATATAGAAGCCACATTTGCGGATCTGGTCTCGCTCCCAGCCCTTATTTGGATAAACCAAAATAAAGATAAAATGAGTGATAGACAGAGGTACTTGGGATTGATAAACTTCACCCTAAGTGTTTGGTACACCGCAAAGTCTAAATACAGATTGATTGCATCTCCCTTTAGAATGGTGCCATTGTTCGATAACCCTGCATTTCCTCCTTCCATTTCCTCCTTGCATGGCATCCAAAGCATGTGATATTTGGAGAAAAAGGGGGGTGTTGGATTTTGGTAACCTGGTATTGAAGGATCAGGTCATCAAGTTTGATGAATTATGTCTCAAACACGCTCTCTCCCCCAGGAAGCGAGCTTTTTAGATATCTTCAGGTTGTGGCACTTTCTCCTTCGTACATGCCTACAGCTGCGCCAGCTTTTATTCTAAAGCCTTGCACGACGTACCGCTCTGAATACCGGGTCATGACACGCTATGTTTTCCAACCGTATAGCAATTGACTCGGGTTTCTATTGTTTTTTTAGCGTGCGCAGAATCCATTTATCGGGCGCTGAAAATTGCATTTTAGCGTTGTCTGCAATACGTCTAGAAACTCAAGTGGGCGATCGCGAGCTGTTGTCTTGAAAGTCTAATAGCAATTCAACCTACAGTACACAGTATAGCCATACAGTTCTGCAAGTCTGCGTGTGTGTAAGTAAATTGTAATTTGAAGATTTATATTTGAAGCAGAGATTAACATTATGAATTCATACTGTATACAGTAGTCAAAGGCTCCTTAGCCATACACATAAAAAATATGAGAACACATACTGTACTGTGTACAGGATACTAAAGGGAAAAGAAGTACAGTATTACAAAAATATAATGTTGCGTCTTCTTCCGAATATAAAATATTTTTTCCGCTCATGTGGATTGCAACCTTGTTAAAATGCATACTTTATGTGTGTCATCACATTTCTATATGTATTATTTATTAATCAATACTTTTGCTAGGCTTGCTCTTCTTTTCCTACAGTTTTTATTTTATGCGCATGCGTGTATGTCTCTTTGGAACCTTGTTGAAACGTATATGCGTTATCACATTTATACGCATGCGTGTATGTCTCATGGGAACCTTGTTGAAACGCATATGCGTTTCATCACATTTAGGCGCATGCGTGTATGACTTCTCATTCAATGTGAATTTCAAGTCTGAAAAAAAAATCTTTTGACATGGGCTTGCATAACAATTCTTGATATTCTGAGAATCAATCACTACTGTAGCTTTTTAATTCTACACTAGTCATCTATGTACTTTATGAGGCGGGTGGCATACTGTGATTTTTATTTGGGGTTGTGGGGCTCAAAACATTATGATGACCTGTTGAAAATATTTATTTGAACTAATAATCCAACATACAGCGCTCTCCCCCTCCCCCCCCCCCCCACACACACACAAGGCTTAAGTATTTCTACTTCTTATCGACACCTCTACCAAACCATTCATTTCTAATTGGTGGCTTTGTGGCTTAGTTTAATCTTTTTTTAAACACCTGCAAGTCGACACATTACTGTAGCACAAGCAGTGTACACATTAGAATTCATTACAATTCATGAATATCTGCCACTTGGCAGATACGCGAAGAATTGCCCCCAATTAAATCGGAGCCATTATAATTAAACAGAACAACCACGAATCAGCCACAGTTCAACCGCAGGTGCCGGCCGGCAAAAAGGCAGCATGAGCACGGGGGATGCACCATACACTACCGACACACTTTATTGAAGTGTGGTCGGTACCGCAAGCCGGGAAATCTCCCGGCTTGCTAGTGGCCGCCCCTCGGCGTGCCGCGCGTCATAGACGCGCGGTCACGCGTCATCGAGAGCGTGCGCCCCCTGCACGCGTGTCCAGGGGCTCCCCGAGGGAGCCCTGGTGTCCCGCGATCGCGGGACAGCGGCAGGGGGTTCCGGGGGACCCGGCGGACCCGGCAGCGGTAGGGAGAGCGCCCCGATCGGAGGGCGCTCTTCCGCTGCTTCGGCGTGCGCCCGTCACACTCGGGCGCGCGCCAGGCTACTGCTGCGGCACAGAACGGGCAAATGCTCGAATAAACTGTGCCGCAGCAGTATACTCCGCGTGGCATTCAGGACATGGAATCACCACGCCCCCGAGAAGTTTTAGAATAAAGGCTGACACAGCAGTATTCCTGATCTTCCCCTCCCTCTACAAGATTTGAATTCCTGTGCAGAAATAGGGTGTACCAGAAAAGGCTGATCTCAACTATATATAAATACCTGGAAGTCTCAAATATAAGGGGAAATGGGAGAGGGATCTCTAAGTAGAAATAGACCAGGACGACTGGGATGAGATCTGGGAGGCTGCCTCAAAAACCTTGATATGTACAATCACTAAAGAGAATATTTATAATATCCTCTTTAGGTGGTACCTACTGCTGCGGCCGAGTTTATTCGAGCATTTGCCCGTTCTCGGCCGCAGCAGTAACCTGGCACGCGCCGGAGGGTGCCGGGCGCGCGCCGAAGCAGCGGAGGAGCGCCCTCCGATCGGGGCTTTCTCCCTCCCGCTGCCGGGTCCGCCGGAACCCCCTGCCGCCGTCCCCCACATCGCGGGACACCAGGGCTCCCTCGGGGAGCCCTGGACGCGCGTGCAGGGGGCGCAGGCACGCTGAGGGAGTGCGGCTAGCACGCCGGGGCATCCCCCGGCTTGCGGTGCTAGCCGTGCTTCAATAAAACGTGTCGCCAGTGTAACACCAGCCAGGTTACATAAGATCTTCCCGAGTCCCACAAATCTTTGCTGGGGAGGATGTGGCCAGGTGGGGGACAAATCTCACATCTGGTGGTACTGCCCCAAGATCCCAAAATACTGGGAAATGGTGAGATACTAATAGAGGAGTTAGTGGGGATCCCCCTCCCAATTAATCCAGTGATTTTTATACTAGCCAAACCGATTGGAAATACTAACCGTTCAACCAGTAGACTAATCTCACATATCCTCACAGCTGCTCGCGGTCTGATATCAGTAAGATGGAAACATCCCAATCCCCTTTCAAAGAAAATGGTGATTAGACAAGTCAATTAAGTTATGACAATGGATTAACTAACTGCTCTGTTGACACAGAAAATCAAAGCTTTCCACAAGACCTGGGAACCGTGGATGGGCAGATAGGGACACTGGAAGGAGCGATTTGAGATCTGAGCAGGGAGAACCCTGTTGGAGGACAGAATATCTTGAGCTCGAGAGAAGATAATAATATGCTCTAAAGTCTTGTGGCAAATTTCCCCATTCCTTCCTGCCCCCCCCCCTGTTTTCCATCCCATCCCCCCTATTACACCCCCTTACACAAGATATGACAGACACATAAAGTTAATATCCAGGTTATCAGTCTGGAAGTGAAAAGCAGACAATCCCGGACACCTCAAACAATAATATAATATATGTAAGTTGGTCAGTCATGATGGCCCAGAGAATATATTTCCAGTTCCGGACTTGATAGACTTAAACAAATAATTAAAGGAGGGAAAAAAGACAATACAAGAATGCAGTTTTTGGTTTTCGTTTCTTATTGAGGCCAAAAGTTCTACCTTCGACTCGTTTAGCCAGAGAACATTGTTCCAGAAGGCTTGTATGTGCTCTTTGGTGAACTTAAGACAGGCAGCAATGTTCTTTTTAGAGAGCAGTAGTTTCCTCCTGGCTATCCTTCCATGAACACCATTCTTGTTCAGTCTTGTTCTGATAGTTGAGTCAGAACACTCACATTAGCCAAGGCGAGACTGGCCTGGACGATTTGTTCATGTAGAGATTTCGGTAGGATGACCGCTCCTGGGTAGAGTGACTGTGGTCTTAAACTTTATCTATTTGTCTGACAGTTGATTGGTGGAGCCTCAAATATTTAGAGATTTGGTTTTTTAACCCTTTCCAGACTGATGAGCATCAATAACTGCTTTTCTGAGGTCCTAAGAGATTTCTTCTGATTGTGGCATGGTGTGTTTCCACACACCTGCATGGTGAAGACCAAACTCGCAAAGTTTCTGATCTTTATATAGGGTGGGGCCTCTCAAACTCCCACCTGAAGATCTAACTAATTATTTAAACACTGATTGTAATTATTCCCTCTAACTTAGCTGATAACCAGGGTTTCACTTACTTTTTCACATACTGTATTCTGACTCTTAATTCATTTTTGTCTAATGCATGCATAATTTTGTTTAAAAAGACACGAAGTTGGTTAATATAAACCCTATTGAATATTTAAGAAAAGGCTGGTTTTGATTCAAGAAGGTTATCATGGAAAAACTTTAAAAAAACTATGGAATTTCCGTAATTACCATTGGGATTCACAATCTTTTTCTCGCCATTGTGTGTGTGTTATATTTACATTGTACATTGTATTTACATACATACATATACACACACACACACACACACACATAGTAGAGGTATCAGTACCGTGTTAGCCGAACTTCAATAATCAAAAAATAAATAGACGATACCGTTCTGTGGCTAACGAAATGCTTTTATTTGTGCGAGCTTTCGAGATACACTGATCTCTTCTTCCGGCGATGTTACAATGAATGAAGCAAGCAAAGGGTATACTTAAAAACAGTGGAACCGGACAACACGTGTAAGGAACCAGTTGCTTGTCCAACAAAGTCTGCGGTCAGTGCACCATATTCAATATCTGAGAAGGGACATTCTCTGTTGGTGATATTTGAACTCTGACTGCTTGTGCCACAAGGCTGTTCATGGACTGTATCTGGCATAGATGACTTACCCTCACTGTTTGCTTCATTAACCATTGATGCCCCACTCTCCTGCCTCTGATCCTATACCTCACACTGCTTGTTTACTGCAACATTTTGCAACCATATGTTTTAATTGTATGCTTTTTAACCTCACATGAGAGCATAGGTCCAATTGACCACTCTACCTCTCAATAAATCTCATTTATTTTCTCTATTACATCACGGAGCTGGCGCTTCTTTCTTTTTGTTTTTTTGCATTAATTGTGGTCAGGCTTGATCACTGCTGAAGCTTTTGCCTCCCCTGTAAGGATTGTTCCTGATACTGGACTGTTATTCATCATTTTTGAACATTGAATTGACACTTTTTCACTTTTTTCACAGCATAAGTCTCTTATTTGAATTACACTTTTCATTTTTTTAACACTATATTGTCTTGCACACTCCACTATATATTATTCACTATCTAGCGCTACTATTTGTTTGTGTTAGTTAGTTTTATATATATATATATACAGTGCTTGACAAATCACCCAAAAATCTACTCGCCGAACCAAAAAATCTACTCGCCACCTAATCCCGCCCCCAACCCCGCCCCTAGTCCCGCCCCCAACCCCGCCCTTAGTCCCGCCCCGCTTTAAAAAAAATACATAAATAAAATAAATTGAGTAAATTCATAGTAAGAAACTTCGTTTTTGACATAAGTTTATTTATTGTATTACATTATACTACAATTAGTCCTTGTTACGTGTGTGTGTGTGTGTGTGTGTGTGTGTGTGTGTGTGTGTGTGTGTGTGTGTGTGTGTGTGTGTGTCGGATCTAGAAAAAAAAGCCAGATGTGAATGACTAGTTTCCTGAACCCCTTAACCAATGTCTGGACGCCTCGCTTCACAATATCTAAAGCAGCAATCCCGCCTGGGATCTTACCTGATCCGCAGTCCCTCAATGTCCAGATACCTTAATTCCCGCAGTGTTATACATTGGAGGGGAGGCGTTCCCTACCTGTCTTCTGGGTTAGGGGGGGGATCCGATGTTTCCTGTGTGAAGCTTGAGTCAGATCTGGAAGAAAGCAGTTTGTTATTTCGGTGTAGTATAGGGCTGTTAAGATATATAGGGTAAATAAGATATCCATGTCCAGAGTGTGAGACAGAGAGAGTGTGGGTGAGAGACAGAGAGTGAGAGAGAGAGAGAGAGAGAGAGAGAGACAGGGGAGAGACAGAGAGAGACAGAGGGGAGAGAGAGAGAGAGGGGAGAGAGACATAGAGGGAAGAGCGACAGAGAGGGGAGAGCGACAGAGAGGGGAGAGCGACAGAGAGGGGAGAGCGACAGAGAGGGGGAGGAGAGACAAAGAGAGGGGGGAGAGACAGAGAGGGGGGGGAGAAACAGAGAGGGGGGGGGGAGAGACAGAGAGAGGGGGAGAGACAGAGAGAGGGGGAGAGACAGAGAGGGGGGGGAGAGACAGAGAAGGGGGGGAGAGACAGAGATGGGGGGGAGAGACAGAGAAAGGGGGGAGAGACAGAGAAAGGGGGAGAGACAGAGAGAGAGGGGGAGAGACAGAGAGAGAGGGGAGACAGAGAAGGGGGAGAGAGACAGAGAAGGGGAGAGAGACAGAGAAGGGGGA